>NW_026057580.1:59458641-59758641 GCF_023721935.1 Panthera uncia | reverse complement strand
GTTTGTATGTTTCAAATGAGTCAGAGCCTGAAAGACTGACCACAGAATAGATAATAAAGCAGGGAAAAATCTAGACTATTATGCAAGCCTTTCCTGGGGCACGAGAGGAGAAGCCAGAGAGAAGGGGATGGAAGTCTTGGAGTCAAATGCCAATGTCCGTTTGAACATCACGGAAAGGAGGTGGTTTGAATGGGAAGCCAATGCATGTGCTCTGTTTTTCATTTGCTATCCTTTCAGGACACTTGCAGAATGCCCTGTGCCAAGAGGAGAGTAGAAATGGCAACACGGCTAGCTTAAAACAGAGAAGGGTTAGGTCTCCATGGGCTGCCCGTAGCTGTCAATAAGCCAGAGGTCGTCATAGGCCCAAGGAAGAATTCTGGGCACAACTGAGAATTAAAATTGTGCATCTTCCAGGGTATCATGATGGTAGCAGGCAAAGGGAGGACCCAAAAGTGGACTGACTCAGAGGGTGACCACCAGGGTGTGGAGAGTGGGATGTGGACAAGCTCCCAGACCTAGCATTTGTCCTAAAATAATTTTTAAATGATATTTTTAAATGTTTAATGGACTGCAAATACTTTTAACATGTATAGTAAAATTTTTGGCCTTAAAACTTTTTTATATACATTATTTAAAAAATATAGGGACAGTTAGTGTTAGGTCTCACATTTAATCCTTTACCAAAAACATATATGATTATTAGATCCTAAAGGTTGAGTCATGAAACATTGGCAATTATATTCTTTATATTTAAAAAAGATTCAACTGACTTGTATATTTTATACCCCTGTATTTGTTTCTTTGTCCAGATTCACTTAAGGGCCAAACTATAAGATGTTCCTCCCATTTGTAACAGGTCACAAAAGACCTGTTAGTCAGGCCCATCTACTATGAAGTCCCATGCTTAGTGAAATTAATACTTTCTACTTTGTTTCATTTAGTTTAAAGGAAAGAGCAAGTTAATTTTTACTACATAGCTGTTTGGGAAAATTTAATTCTCTGTCAGAAATTTCCTATTCTTATTGCACCAGTCTGAGATCACAGCCAGGTCTGTAGGGAGTTTTGTGGTTGTTTGGGGGTGGGGAATGGATCAATCATAGCAGCTGTTGGCATTTAACAGGAAGTTTCCGTTCCATGCCCTACCCATCAAATTATAAATGAGTGGATGAGATGCGATTGGCTAGAAAGCCACACCTGCATCAAAACTTAGAGAATTGCTGATGTGCACAGTTCTCAAATGACTATATTTTTTCCTTTGGGAATGCTGTGAACAATTTGAGAAAGTTCAGTTGTGAAATATTTTCATCATGCTAATGAATGGCTTTTGCGTTTGCTGCTTTGTTTTTTCTTTATTTGATTGTTAAAGTAGATGTGCCTTCAAGTTTTGTTTACCCTTACAATAGATATTTTTGCTTTAAAGAAACAAAGTTTATAAAAATCTTACAAGATATTTTGATATCAAATGGCTCTTACAAATGACTAGCTAATTCTTAGCTAATCAGGACATGTGGGTTAAATTTCTCCTCCTTAATACCTATTGGTTTAATATTGTAAGAGACCTCAGGATACCTCAGCATATTTGTGTTACTTATTGTATTGACTTTCCAAATAGCAATAAAGTCATGGAGGAAATACTAATTCAAGATTTAGGTCCCTTTCCCCAATTATCCCAAACTTTTTGAAGAATAGTTTATATGTAGACATTTATACATAGGCATAAATAGCAGTTAATAGGACAAAATTTTCCTAGTAAAATGCTTTATTTAAAAATGCCCTTTTTGGAAAAGATGCTCTACATCATCTTCAGGAAAATGCAAATCAAAACCACAATGAGATCACCTCATACCTCTCAGAATGGCTAAAATAAAAAAGACACAAGGAAAAAAAACAAAAAAACAAGTGTTGGCAAGGATGTGGAGAAAAAAGAGCCCTTGTGTACTGCTGGTGAGAATGCAAACTGGTGCAGCCACTCTGGAAAACAGTATGGAGGTTCCTCAAAAATGTAAAAATAGAACTACTCTGTGATTCAGTAATCATACAACTATGTATTTACCCAAAGAATTGGAAAATGCTAATTTGAAAGGATATATACACCCTTATGTTTGCTGTAGCAGTATTTACAATAGGCAAACTATGGAAGCAGTCCAAGTATCCATCGATAGATGAATGGATAAAGAAGATGTGGTATATATATACTATATATACATACATACATATATATGTATTATATGTATATATATGTATATGTACATATATGTATATATGTATACATATATATAAATTGTTGAATCACTGTATTGTATACCTGAAAGTAACATAACACTGTATGTTAACTATACTGGAATTAAAATAAACACTTACTGAAAAAAAAAAAATGCCCCTTCTGTTAGAATAGTTGACATAATGACTTACTCTTCTGAGGAGATAACTTCACCAGGCTTTCTTGGTTAGAGTACCTCCTGGCATTACCTGCTAGTATACTTTTTTTCAGTGATATTGATGTGCAGTGCTTGCTTAAGTGAAATTCTCGTCTCACATGACACATTTTGTAGGAATCATGTTTCCATATACCAATCCATAGACTGATGCACATAACCTTGATCCTGAAAAACTAAAGTGTGTTATCTTTGTGTCAGAACAAAGCACTGAGAACCAATACAATTCATTTCTATTTTTCTCTTGTTTTTTTTTTTTAATTCTGTACGAGTATCAGCTGGTTTGTGTCTAGAATTAGTCCCTTATACATTTTCTAGAAGTTGCTAATGTGTGGCCATTCCTCAGTTTGACAGTTGGCTCCACTGTGGCATTAGCACACAATGGTACATGAGTCACACTAGCAAACTCTATTTTCAAATGAATTCATGATATAAACACACAGATTTTGATGAATGTGTTTTCTTTTACACTAGTGTGAAGTAAGAGCTGAAAACCAAACCACCTGCCATGACCTGCTGGGCCCTGCATGATCTTGCCTGGACCCACGCTCTGACCTCATTCTGCACCCCTCTCTGCCTCACTATTCTCCAGCTACACCAATTTACCTTCAGTTTTCCACACACAGCAAGTGCATTGCCACCTGCCTTCCCCAGGCTGCAGCACTAGTGGGGCTCAGAGATGCCTTCCCTGTGTACCTACCCTGTCCACCTTCCTTTCCCTGCCCAATGCCTTCCCTATGGAAAGATGTCACAGGTCTCCTCTCTCACTGATCTCCATCCACACTTAGATTTGTTTCCTACATTGCACATAGACTACTGAAATTAATTTAATGTGTTTCCGATCTGCCTCTCTTTGTTAGAAAATCAGCTTTAGAGGAGAGGTCATGTTCATTCATCCTATTCAATGGCATGAGCAAGGGCTTGGCACATAGTAGATTCTACATAAATAATGTATAAACAATGAGTGAATGAATGAATGAATGAATGAATAATACTCTGATATAACCCTTGCAGAGAACTGTATAAATTTCTTAGGCAAATTATTTGCTATAAAAAAATAGAATAAAAAAAGTTTTAATGCTGGGGACTCTATGAAACTGAAGGCTCTCAGCTTCTGCATGTTCTCTGGTCAAGAAAATTTCACTGCTGGGTAGGGAAAGGCCCTGTCCCCACCTCAGCATGATGCCCAACAGAAAGGAAAGGTCTCTAGGACCATTCCTAGAGAGATGGATTAAAATTATCAATGACCAAAGGGCAATGTCACAAGATGAACAGGATGTTGATGAAGAGGTGATGGCCAGGAAAGCCACACTATAAGTCCCCGAAGCATCTAAGGGAGGGAGTTACTCACAAGAAAGGCAGGCATGGGAGGTCTGAAGCCTTAGTGATTTCACTTGTGGGACTGACAAGCATGGAAATTATTACAAGTTTTGAAAATCATTATTATTGTGCCATTTCTTAATTTTATTCCCCATCTTGGTATATTCTGGCAAACTCCACTGCATATTTTCAGAAGACAACTGCCCGCCCCACCCCCACAACACTGCTTCAAAGCACAAATATCTCCAGGGTTGCTACAATTACCCTCCTCTCTGTGTGAATTCAGTACTCCACTTTTAAATATATACTCCTCTCTCATCATTTAAAAACATTTCAAAAATAAACTGACCATTTTTAGGGGTGTGATGGGTCCTCCCTTTGTGTCTCTGAAAGAATTAAATTTGGGCAGCAAAAGTAATACTGTTTCACAAAGTTTTTCTTTGCACTTACAATTAGAAAGTTTTCAGAGTCTGTGGATTATGAAGATTTTTGCCACTACTAATTTCTATTTGAGGGGTTAAATGTATTTGTATTTCGGAATAATAAAGCTAATAATAAGCAAAGTTCTTGCCCCCCCCCCAAATAATGGGCAAAAGAATGAAGAATGTACGTTTTCTCTGTTTGTCTTTCTCTTTGTTATAGACAAAATGACTTACAGATGGTAACACAAAGTGAAAGACACTTGCATTTCCTCGTTCAATTTAACTTAAAACAAATCACGAATCATTAATTAAAAAGATACAATTTAGCAAAATTAAGATTTAAACACTTAGCAGTCTGTCTGTGAAAACAAGTGTGCTAATTTCCATGACCATATAACATAATTTGGTGATTGAAACTGACCTTATTTGGTGGGCAGTCCAACATCAGACAACAGATCAGGGAAGAATCCAAGTACAGAATAAAGACAAATGAGAAAAATCTAGATGCTGTTGGAATAATCCAAATTGTCACTTTTCTTTGGTTTAGAGGATACTAATGGGTAGCATTGCATGAAATGAAAAGTTTGATGAAAGTGGCGATTATGGCACTGTTCTAAATGTTTTATTTCTTGAATTAGTGGGTCATGTAAAAGAGAATGAAAGAGAAGGGATGATGGTGGCAGTGGAGGACCAGTCATCATGGAAATGAATGATTACAACAAAGGGACTAGGGAAGATCTCTCACCTGTGTTGATGAAGGTAAGAGCTGTTATTTGAGCCAAGCATTCCTTCATCAGACTCCATTTCCATTTTATTTCCAAAATGCTAGAGGAAACAGCACAGGTGGCCGTGGCTCCAATAGGGCACAAATCCGGCTTGCCAGAACCCAGGATAGTTGAAGCAGCAAATCCTTCTGAAGCTCTGATATTTGTATCATTAATTAGTCACTCTTCTAAGGTCAGTGGAGCAGCCGACCAACTGCATGATCAGTTCCAAGGTCAGGGGCTCTCCTGTAGGCCACCATCTTAGATCTACAAGTTATATTACGTATTTTTAAACAATAGCATAATCATAGTGTATCACAGCTGGATAATTCTGAGATGTGTGATATGTTAAATGTATTCAATTATGACTTTAAACCTATTAAGGTATCAAATTGTTTTACATCAAAATCTATTGTTTTAAAATACATTTTTGAAATCCAGATAATGGCATGCTTGTTTCAAATAATGTTTCCTGTCATATTTCTACAAAAGGTCTTTGGACAGTAGCTTAGAGCTTTTTGCAGTGAGGTTTGAATTACCCATAAAAATCCTATGCAGTTGACATGAAGCTACTGGTGAGGAAAAGTTGCTATGGAGTCGGTAGCAAAAATAATGTTTCAACTTTCTATTTTTACACAAATAATTCTTTGAACTTATAATTAGAAGAAAGTCTAATAATCAGACTAGTAGTAAAATTTTTATGTGAACTGTCCAGGTAAGTCCATTCCTAATATGCATACATTTCTCTATTGGCATTTACACAGAAAGAATATATGTAGACAATGAGGAACATTCTTCATGTACTCAGTTTTAGACCTGCTTTGCCACATTAACTCTGGCTTTCTTCTCTTTTTAAGGAAAATAAAAGGAACCTGAAGGCATAGAAACAAATATAGAAGGGGAAAAAAACCTTTCTTTAACTAAAAGGAATAAATAACTTTCTAGATGACAATAATGACATTGTTTTGCTTTTTTTTTTATTTTGTTTTTGTTTCTGTCTGAAAAGATAATATCTGTCTTCAAGTCACATTTCTGTAAAGGTTTGCATTGAAAAAGGCTTTATATGCAAGGAAAGTTTGGTCAAGGAACACAGAGGACCATTGAGGCCTCTCTACTCTGTCAGTACAATGGAAGACTGAGAGCCCAATATCCTCATAAAGGTGCTTGTCAACTGGAGTAGGGCTCACTCACACAGGGTCACCTTTGGTGCTTAGTCCTGCCTCCACTGCATTCTTTTTTTTTTTAATGTTTATTTATTTTTGAGAGAGAGAGAGAGAGAGAGCAAGCATGACTGGGGGTGGGACAGAGAGAGAGGGGGACACAGGACTTGAAGTGGATTCCAGGCTCTGCGCTGTCAACACAGAGCCCAACACGGGTCTTGAATTCACAAACCCCTCAGGACAAACCTTGAGATCATGACCTGAGATCATGAGTCTGACTGAGCCACCCAGGTGCCCCCTGCCTCCACTGCATTCTCATTGATCTACCACGTGCTGTTTTTCTATACTTTCCACCCTGGTGTTACATTGGCCCAAACACAGAATGCAGTTCGTTTCCTTGTTTCCACACACGTGCACGTGCACACACCGCATATACCATCTACTGACAAAAGACCCTTTTGGAATTAGCAGACTTTATTGAAGATTTGGGGCAGAAAGAGAGTGGCTTATATAACAGAAACTCAAACAACTTCACCTTAACATTTAGATGTCATAAACCCTTTGCCGTGCCCTGCCTATTTGCTTGCTTGTCTCTTATTTATACTCTCCCCTCTTCTCCTATTTTTCTGTCTTTCCATTGCTCCAAATTTCAAATGCAGAGCAGTTTAATCCTTTTCTTGTTTGTCTTCTGCCAGCTCTTGCTGACATGGTTATACTTTTCAATTCAATCAGTTTATAAAATATTGTTTTCCAAAGCACTCACATCCTTCAAAGGAATTCTAACACTATTTTAAGGGATTGTTTTCTCAGTCTGCTATAGTTAGAAATAAGATGAATATATTCACATGTTAAGATAATTAAGTGTAAAACAGACTGCCAAATGAGAAAATATATAGAAGATCCTTGAAATAGAAATGCACTAATTTGTTCATTCACCCAAGAAAATTTATGTGCTGGGTTATTCTGAAAATTGAAGAGATAGCAGGGAAAAGGAAAGCAAAGAAAGACCTTGCTGTCGTGGAGAGAAGACAAGCAATAAATCTACAAATAAATTAATACAGAGAATATGTCAGATAGTGACACATGTTATGAAACAAATGAAGGTGTGTACCAGAGAGTAATGGGGATATGTGGGTGGATATATGTGTGATATTTTATATGGGGTTCAGCAAAGCTCTGAAGGAAGTGAAGCTGTAAGCCATGCCAACATCTGGCAGAAGATTCTGGGAAATGGAAATCGCAAATGCAAAGATCTAGAAGCAGGAGCATAATGGTTTTGTGTTCAAAGAATAGCAAGAAATTCAGAGTGACCAAAGCAGAGTAAGTGACAGATAAAATCAAAGTGTCCAATAGCCCCTTATCACATAGAGCCTTGTAGAGAAAGATTTTAGATTTTATTCCACATGAGATAGAAGCCATTGAAAGATTTTGAGCAGAGAAATGTCATGATATTAATTTTGTTTTGGTGTGGCTGCTGTGTGGAGACTAGATTGAAGGGGGTGGATAGGTGCAAGAGTGCAGAAACGGAGACAAGTTAAAATATCACTGCAATAATGTGGCAAGAGATAAGACCAGCTTGGGCCAAGTCAACAGTGACGAAAGCATGAGAAGTGATCAAAACATAAGGCTGGGATTTTTCACTACATCGACTGGAAGGATGGAGTTGTTATACTGCAAGAAAAGCAGGTTTGGGGAAGAAGATGAAGAGTTCAGTTTGGGACACGTTAAATTTCAGAAGTCTGGAACACCAGTCAAAAGCTGTCAAGTGAGCAACTGTATACACACTTCCAGAACTAAACAGGGAGGCTGGAACTGGATATATAGACTTGGGAATCATCACCATTTAAATGTTATTTAAAGGCACAGAAGACTAGATGAGATCACCCAAAGTGTGGTTCTAAGGATTGAGCCCACAAGAGACTCAAAAGATGTGGCCAGTATTGAACACAATCACCCATCATTCCACCAAATGAGACAGAGAAAAATATTCTTTAAGAACATTTTTCAGCAGTAATTCTTTAATTTACCCTATTTTACAAGTGAAGAAATTTATGGTTGGGAATCTGGGAATATTTTTCTAAAAAAGATGCCGAGAAAAGGACTTCTCTGAAAAAAAAATGGTTGAATTTATGAGAGAGGGTATAATTGGTAATGTAAATTTCTGAGGGGTTAGAAAAGATCAAATCCAAAGTGCAAGTACAGGGACTGGCTTTAGGATCAGAAGAGCTCCTCTACTGTTAGATTTAAATGCTAGAATAATAGTCCATTGGATAGATACACCATCCTTCCCCTATTGTTAAATGAACCTTCCTTCCCCACTTCTTATGCAGTGATAAGTTCTACAGTAGAGCTGGGCATAAAATCAATTAAAATTAATTAGAATGTATCCATTAGGATATTGCTGTAACAAATTCCAGAACAACAGCAACTTAAGCCAACTGGTTTATTGTCTCTTACTTAATAGTCTGAGCATCGACAGCCTGGGGCTGCTATGGCAGCTCCACAGGGTTTAAGACTGGAGCTCTTTCCATCCCACTGCTTGCCAGTCTCACATGTTGCTTCTCTTTTTGTGGTTTGAGATGGCCATTTCATCTCTATAATGACTAAAATCCAGAGAGCAAGAGGTGAGGGGCTGGGGGAGGGGAGGACATAAGCCACCTTTAAACAACCAGAAAGTGGCTCCAAGCATTGGGATCACATATCATTGGTCAGAACTTTGTTCCACAGGCACAGTATGGAGGCCAGAGACGTAACCTCCAGCTGAGTGGCTTATGTGCACAGCTCCATTCGGCATGGTGCTGCTGAAGAAGGAAGGATCCATGCCAGCCTGGGTGAAAGAAAAGGTCCAAGAAGTTATTGGCAAGACTGAGGTCTGAGCTGAGAACTTACTTTGAGAAAACAGCCTTGGATTTAAATAGTATTTTATTAATGACAAGTGATTTAATGGCAAGTGATTATTCAATACTATACCCATAGCAGCCCTGTTAGGTAAGCAGGGCAAATGCAATGATTCCTGTATTACAAATCAGGAAACAGAGGCGGGTTAAATGATTTGATGAAGGTCATATGTTTAATACATGATCCTAAAATAAACCTATGTTTTCTGACTTCTCAAATCCAATGTTATTGCAGAGAACACAGCAAAATCTGACTAGTATCCAAATGGAATGGTGCTTAAGCAGAATTATGTCTTATTTCCAGATATTTTCTGCTTGGGAATTTTAGTTGCTTCAGCAATGTGGCACCCAAAATAACAGTCTCTTAAGCGTAAGTGGACTGAATGATAGAAATAAAAATAAATATCTATCTTTTGAGTTTAATTCATACTGAGAAAACATCCAGTCTTTTCCAAATGGTTTGCCTTGGGAGGGGAAGAAGGAGATTGGGGCAGCTGAGAGGTCCCGGTGATGAGTCATGGCTCCCTGCCCTGGCTGACTGCTTCTGTTCAGTGTGAGTCACTTCTTTGCACAGATGACTCTTGCTGCCAACCGCTGTCCTCTAGGGAGGCTATGGCTGTGGGTGTGTGAGCATCGCTTTCACACCTTCCATAAGCAGAGACTCAGTGGCATCTGCTATGTGCAATATAACATTGGCTCTGACTGCTTTCGTAAACTCTTTATTTCAGTAGTGTCTTGGGTCCTGAAAACCTTGCAGGCAAAAGAGTTTTTTTAAGCAGCTATCATTTATCCTCTTTTTTGAGGTGGGGTTTCAGTGTGCAGAGTTTCTACCTTCTTGTGGGGTCCTCACTTCATATGACACATCAGTGTATGGGTGGCCTTTTGTAGCCCACACTTAGTATTTTTTATGAGTACTATTGCTTCCAAAATAAAAGACAAACTTTTACCCAGTTTCACAATTTTTTTTGCAATAATCAAAAAGAATGAAACCCAAATCTATCTTGGGATGTGTATGCTTCAGCTTCCTTTAGAAGAATGTACAATAATAGCCTTACTCCTGGACCCCAAATTCTCCATGTGCTTTTTTTCATCTTCTGCTTAAGAGTTTACAGTTTAGAAAGTCCTTTCTTTGTGATATGATATATATCAGAGAATATTTATTCAAATGGATAGAGAGATCCATGAAAATGGATTCAAAACACGGTAAAATGTGGCCAATGCTATGATTAATTCATGATTGAGAAGTGATGGAGAAGATGACAAGGAAAAACAGAATGTAAGTCTGAGTTAACAGTCAGAATATCTTTTCGTCTGACACCTTATGGAGTTGAGAGAGAGCGTACCCCGAGAGTGGACTTTCCTTTTACTCAGTATAATTTTTGCATTATGGTAACATCTGCCAAACTCTCTTCTCCCCTATGCTTTTCTTTTCTTAATATAGGGATATGGTATATTTTCACAGAGGGAAGGGAAGAGCTGCCAGTGTATGGGTGCCCCCTCCCCATCATCTCCAGTACAAAGAATCTTAAAGAAAATCCCATGCGCATCCCCTAACTTTTGTTCTAACCAAGGGATATGATGGGAAGGGACACCGTTGTAATCTAGGAGAAGCATGGGTTTCCTGTCAAAAGAACTTGAAATCAAATGAAGGCTTTCCATCTGCTGCAAAATGCTCATTTCCTTGTGGGTATGTTTTTCCTCCCCTTCACTTTGGTGTCACACTCTAGGGACTGCTGTGGTCATTATTACCGTCATCATCATTGCGGGACATGCAAGACTTCACAGATCCCTTGATCTTTATACCTTGTCCCCAAGGGAGGATATGGTTTTCCTCCTTTCTGTCATTGGCCAGCTCTCCTCCTCAGGTAATAAATAAGGTCACAAAGCTGGTCAGCAGCTGCTCTCTCTCTATTTGTCACAACTAGTTGGGTTCTTTCTTCTGTCCCATTTGGCTGGAGACCTTCGCTCACCCCTCACTTCCTTTCTTATCAGACTTCACTGCTTCAAAATTCTCTTGGCCAATACAGAAATTCTCCCAGATTCTACAGTGTTTTATTATTTTTGACTCAAAGCTCAGAAAAAGTAGGTGATTTTTAGATTAAATTTGTTAAAGATGATGATAATGAAAGTATTTTTCAGAAAAATGAAAAACATTTTCAGAAACTTCATTCGTTTTTCATCATCCATTTCCTAGTGATTTTTAATAAATCATAAGGCCTAAATTTTCAAAGCAATTGACCAATTACGTCTTACATCCAGAAATAGTAGTATTTAGTTTGATTACCAAATCCAACATGTAGGTCTGCTGAGTTAGCACTTATTGGAATTTTAAAAATTACCAATTCATGATTTTGTGTTATTATCCAAAGACAGTTTTCAAGAGTTCTCCTTAGGAAGAAAATACCATATGATTTCACTTATATGTGGAATCTAAAAAAAACAAAACAAATGAACAAACAACCAAAGAAACAGACGCATAAATACAGAGAACAAACCAGAGGTTGCCAGAGGGGAAGGACATGGGGTGGGGGATGGGTGAAATAGGTGAAAGGGATTAGAAGGTACAAAGTAAATAAGTCACAGAGATGAAAAGTGCAGCATGGGAAATATACTCAAAAAATAATAATTTTCTTTAGTTACTAGATCGATAGCTTGTAACTTTCTACGGATTTATGTATATGTCCCTAATACTTATAAATGGAAATATTTTTTTCTTCATTTAATATAGGAACAGAGTGTTAATCACATAAGGTATTTTAACTCTGTTGCAATCTCATATTTTATTCACCCCTATATTTTCCTTCAATTCAACTCACCATCTTAAATGTTGGCCTCTCAGAAGTATTTTTCAATGATTTATATATTTGACATATATATTTATATATATAGCTGGTCTGAAGAAGGCAGGTAATTGATGTTCTTTGCAGCCTGTGTCTGATGCTATCTCAGGTACATACAGTCTTCTCATGGCTGTTGTTTCTTGTCACCTAGGACTCAGCTCAGACATTACCTGCTCCAGGAGGCCTTCCCTCTGCATCCAATCCAGCTAAAGGAGTCTCTGGTCCCCTGCCTCCATGTGCTCTTTGTTATCATTCTGATTTATTTTCTTCATGATCCTAATTTCTTTCTGATAGTATCTTGCTTCTTGTTATTTATGGGAAGCTCTCAGCTACAGTGAGCTATATTATCCATTTAATTATCTGTTTTGTCATCATTATGTCCTCAGTGCCTATAATGGTGCCTGACACCAAGAGGGTGTGCAATAAAGAAGTATTGAAAGAATATGTATTCTAAGTTGCTGTTAGGACCAAGGTCACAGAAAAAAAATATAGAACTGGCACAAAATTAGAAGAGAGGGAACCTCTCCCAGGCTAATGATATTGGATAATTCTTTACAAGCCACACTATTGTGCACCACAAGGGCAAAATCATTTCCTGTCCTATCTGTAGTCACCACTTTTAAAGGAAAATGGGACACTAATTAAAATTGTTATGCCTGAAAAGAAGTGGAGAAAAATCACTTTTAAAATAACAATTTTTTAGTTTATTTATTTTTTATTTTTGAGAAAGAGCACAAACAGGAGAGCAGTAGTGAGAAGGAGAGACAGAATCTCCAGCAGGCTCCATGCTATCAGTGCAGAACCTGATGTGAGGCTTGAATTCATGAACTGTGAGATCGTGACCTGAGCTGAGATCAAGAGTCCGATGCTTAACCGACTGAGCCACCCAGGTGTTCCCAAATAACAATTTTTACAAAGAGGAGAGGGGCACCTGTATGACAGTCAGTTGAGTGTCTACCTCTTGATTTCAGCTCAGGTCATGATCCCAGGGTCATGAGATCAAGCCCCTCATCAGTCTCTGCACTGAGTGCGAGCCTGTTTGGGATTCTCTGTCTCTCCCTCTGGCCCTCTCCCACACTCACATGCTATCTCTCTCTCAAATCAATCAATCAATAGAGAAGAAAATGAGGAGGAGATGGTATTCCTGAAGTGGTTAAAGAGTTGACATAAGTATTTTAAGAAGACTATAAATGATTTTTTTAAGTAAAGATTATTTTTATCCTTTTAACTTTCACTGGGGGAAATTTCATTGTGAAGCAGACCCTCACAAATCATAATTTAAATCCTACACACACAAGGACCTTTCTGTTTCCTTTGTCAGGTCCCATTAACCCTTTGGAGGGCTGGGGAGACCTTCACACTTGGTCGTGGCTCTCCTTTCTCCTTTCCCAATGGCACTGCCCTCTTCCTGGGACAGAGATGGCCATGCTGAGCAGGCAAGTACCACCTGGAAAGAGAACACACACTGAGTAGTGCCAGGTCCAAGTATAAAGGAAGTTGGAGAAGACTAGGACCCAGTCTGAAGGAGGGCTAGAAGACAGAGAAAGCCAGCAGGAGACTATACCTCATTTTTGTTCTTAACCTTTTACTCAAGGGTAATATTATCAGAGAAAGTCCTAAGTCATGTGTATAAGAAGATCAACTTTTACAGACAGAGCACCCCTATACCATGCCTGGAAACAGAGCATGCATGACCAGTGTCCCGGAAGTTCTCCTTATGGCCCCTTCCTGTCACTAACCCTCCTCACCAAGGGTAACCACTCTCCTGTTTTGCTTAGTTTTATACTTTAAATAAATGGAATTATGCAGGATGTATTATTTGGTGTCTGGCTTCTTTCATTCTCTATCACGTTTATGAGATTCATTCACATTTGTCATGTATTATGTTTGTTCCTTCTTGCTGCTGTGCAGTGTTCCGTTGATGAACACAGCACATCTCATTCATTCTGCTGCTGACAGGCAATTGAATAGTTTCCTTCCTTGGAGAAGGGGGTGGGGGGCTATTCTGAATAGTCTGTTATAAACATTCTAGTACGTCTCTTTTGATGAAAGTATGCACATACACACATACATTCCTGCTGGAGATAGAGCTAAGAGCAGGATTTCTGGGTCATAGGGTGTGCATATGTTCAGATTTAGCAGATGAGCCAGTTTCCAGAGTGGTTATAAGTATTTACACTCACACCAGTAACACACGAGCATTTTAGTTCCTCTACCTCCTCCCAATATTTGGCATTTTCTGTTTGTTTTCATTTTTAACCATTGTGGTGGATATTCAATGAATGTGTTTTAATTTCTATTTCCTTGAGGTTACCTTGTTTTTAATTGCTCCAGTCACAAAGTTTTGGTATTATGTCCTATACTGAACCCAAAAGTGAGCTACCCAGGAGATTATACACAGAATGAGACAGGCCAAATTCATTCCAAGACAGAAAGGTTAAAGGTTCTTGGACTCAGAACCAAAAAGAAAAAATAAAAGAGGGCAGCAAGGTTACTTCTGAATCAACTTCACTTTTCCCCAGCAGTTCATCAGACAAGGCAGAACCCATCTTTTCAGATAAAGTAACTCTCTATTCTATCTAAGAAAAAGAAGAGTCGACTAAAAAAATCTTCAGTCTTCACTAGAGAAATGGCTACATAAATACTAGACTATAAAATTCAGAAGAATAGTTTCATGATGGACAGATATGCGACAGACTTTGTCCTCATGCTTATGACCATTCTAAAGTACCCAGAAATTCACAAATTAATGTCCTTGATAAGCCTCAGAAATCACAGTTCTCATTAACATCTCTCCAGGAGTAAAGCGAAGAGATATTTAATCACCACTGCTTGTTTGTTCCTGCCTTTCTCTTTGGCTAATGTGTCAAATTATGGGCCGAACTCATTTGAGGAAGCCAGATGGAAATACAGAACATTGTAGCCGAAATTCTGAGGCTACCCAAAGAATCACGACATTTGGTTTCTGCTTCTTAGAGACAAGCAGTGGGGCTGGATTTTGTGTCTTTGTAAGGGTCCTGCCTCAGAAGTCACGGGCTGGTCAAAAGTCTTTTCACTTTAAAAATCCATTAAAGTTGTGCAATTATACAAGTTTTTTCCATGGGAGAAGCTGGGCAAAGCATACACAGGGCCTCTCTATTTTGGCAACTTCTTGTGGGCAACAGATATTTCAAAATGAAATTTAAACATCCTAAATGTCCGTCTTCTAAGACAGAGAATCCATAAAAATGAATCTCTTTAGATTTCCAACAGATATAAAAGTGTTCTGCAATTTTAACAGCAATCACGTGCATTCCTTTAGTGTAGACATAGTAGAGAAACTCCCGTCCAAAATGCCTCTTAAAAGATTTTTACACAAGTTGGAAGCATTGGTGCACTAAGCTGTGATAATACTGGAGCACGATGTCGCAAGTGCTCTGGTTTAATGATGGATATATGATAGTGATTTTCACCGCTTTATTTCTCCAACATGAAATTGCCACTTAGCTTTCATAAAAATTTTAATGAAAAAAATAAGAACATAATCAAATAGTCTGCAAACAAATCAGCAAACTAGTTGGATATAATGGCTTGCGGTAGGTCAACTATGTTAGCCTCACATAAGAAAGATAAATAGAATTATTTCTAAACTCCCATGAGATGCTGATTGAACAGGAAAATACAACCAAATTATTCATCCACCTCCTTTAGCTTCTAAATTATTGCCAATTTTAGTCCTTCCGACTTAACTTTAAAAATAAATGACCAGATTTTTAAGTGTGAAATAGGAAGCAATTAAACACTTAGCAACTTTAATTGCTTCAATTAAAACTGAGAATAAAATAATGAAGATTATTCATTTAGATTTCCCTGTGACCATAATATGAGAGTTTTCTTTTTATAAGCTGTAAAGGAAAACAGAAAACTTTTGAGAAATTAATTATGCTTTACTGATTTTTAACACATGAATTTTTCTTCAGGAATAATCTGCTATGTCTCTTTGTAGAGCTTGCTTTCCTGGAGACTCTCACACATCTTTTTTTTTTTTCCCCCCCAACAGATACTTGTTTTCAGTGAGGAAAGGCAAAAAGGAAATAAACAAAGAACGAGTGATTAAGTAAATGCTTCAGTGTAGATAAGCACCTCATAAAAAGTGATAAATATACCAGACATCAGGATGATTTAGTGGAAATGCTATGCATATTGTAAAACATATGTGAATTTATCCATAGGATAAAATAGAGTGAACGAAAGCTAAATATTCCCACCAGGTAAATAATACATGTGAAGTTGGATAATGCAAACAAATTCTAAATATGCATAAAACATAACCAACTAAATACATATTTACTTAAGAGGTCCCATAGAAATGTATGCTATTCACTAATATTCATATAATATTAGTATGGAACATATTAAAGGGCATTTGGTCACACATACCAAACATGCAAAGACTATGATGAGTGTTATATATCAGCTAATGTTAGCTTTTCACAAAGGAATGTGAGACCCCAAGAGAGGTAATTAGACATCATGGTAGAAGGAGGTGACTGGAGCATTATCTTACAAAGGAAGTAATACTTGTGGCAATATGATAAAGTTATGAACACACTTGCTCTCAGAGTCAAACAGTAGGAGCCTCAATCAATACAGTGACCTTGAAGCACTGATGGAAGCAAATTATTTTTAGGTAAGACTGAAAGAACCACGATGTGTATTTAATGTCACTTTCGTTAGAGGAAACTTGCATTTCTTTGCTTTGAATGCTGCATATGTAACTAAATTTAAGGCTCACTTACTCTTTTATTCATTCATTCACACATTTGCTCATTCACTCAACAGCAGTGAACAAAATGACAGAAATCCCTGTACTGTGAGGACAGTAAACAAGTGGATAGTAAGTCCTACAACATAGTATGTCAGATGGGGAAAATAAAGCAGGCGGGAAAGTGGAAAGGGGATGGTTTGCAATTAAAATAAGGTCAAGGAAGTTGCAATCTGTGAGGCAAATGGAAGAAGAGGGAGGGAGCCTGGCAGCTCTCTCAGAGAGTAATGTTCTAGGTAGAGGGAACAGCAAGTGCAAAGAGCTTGTGATGGGAGAAACCTGATGTGTGTGAGGAACGGCACTGGGGGTGGGGGGCAGTGGGGCTGGAGTAGACTGAGAAGCAGAGATACGGAGGACAGAAGAGTAATGCTTATGTGGTATAGTGCATTTGAAAGGCTTCAGCTTTCACCCTAAGATGGAAGAATATGTTCTCTCATGGAAAGCAGCAGGTGGGCTGGTGGCGAGGGACAACTTAGCTGGAGAGAAAAATTAGGGAGGGGGGGGCAGTGGAGACCATGGCTGGTTAATCTGGTTTTATTCTGTTTGAAAGCTTATCAGTTATCCCTAAATCTACCTTCATGGGGATGAGTGAAATCATAAACCAGGGGTCCAATTAGGAGATGTGAGTTCCATTCCCAACCAGGACACTGATACCTCTCTGCCACTTCCCTATAGCCACAGGATTCTTTGGTTCCTCTTTCATTTTTGTACAGTAGAATATTGTGGGCAGGTGGACTTTCTTTCCCCCGTGGATTTTTAGTGGCCTCCCATGTAGAAACATTAACAGACAGCAAGCAAATATATCACGCTTGCCATATTTCTTCACCCAGACATACCGGCAGATTTTATGTTAATGAAATAAAACTTAAAGATATTATTTCATTAAAGTTGAGTTGCTGTGCACTTTCGCTCCCTCTGCTGGTCGTGAGGAATGTGAATAACCACAACTCTTAACATTGCTCTGCTAGAACAGTTCAAGAGCCACCTGCCAGATGTGGTGTTGCCATGGTTTAAGCTAGAGGAGACAGAAAATCGAGCAAGTAGTGCGTATTTAGGCAAACAAGCCCACGAAGGAAAGATTCATTCTCTGACCTGCTCATGATAGAGCTGTGGAATCATGTGGAGCCTCAGGGCCCCAGGAACTTAGGGGCAGAGTCAGGTCTTGGAGAAATGTATTCAGTGCTCCTCATAAGTAAGAAAACCTCACGGGTAGTGCGACTGTGCTGTTAACAAAGAGTTAACGTAGCTTTATTTGGAGGGCCCCTTTCTTGTGAGCTGATCATAATTTCAAGGTAATAACTGGTGGGAAGGAGTTTCTCTTGATGTTCATTTTTTAATATGTTAGTAGGGCAATAAAATTCTAGGTTAAGGTCATTTCAATTATTCTCTGACCTCATTTAATGACCACTTGGATTGGATCTTAAAAATATAGTTCCATAAAAATAAGCGGAGTCCTAGAGTTTTTCTTGGGTTTTAATGCATTTGCTCTGTGAGACCAGAAGGAAGTCATCACCACCAGCAAAGCATTTATTGTCAAGTCTTGTGTGTGCCTGGTGTGACCTGAGGACGTGTGCCAAATTAAATAAAAGAAGCTTTGACATCATTTGGGAAGAAATTAACTTGTATCCTTATTGTTTTAATAGGTCAAACATTCCCTACTCCCTCCCATCCAATGACTTACACCAACAATAAAAGCAGATCCATTGAACACACATCACACTTCCTGGGAAAGCAACAAAGACAAGACTTGCATCAGTCAGGGTCTTTGCGCAGTGTTTGTGGCTCTTTTTACCTCTACAGGAGGCAGAGGACTGGAGGAGCTCCCGCTTCCATCCTCCATCCTGCAGGTGACCTACGGGTCGTGTTGATGCAAGTGGTGAAGGAGAAGAAAATGCCTGACCCTCATTTCTTGACAGCACTGCTGGCTTCAGGAGTGATGGCATTGTTCTCATCAGTCACATGGTATGTTTTGCCTTCTTCCTTGTATGACAGTTATATATATATATATATATATATATGGATATATATATCCAAAGCATATATATATATATATATATGGATATATATATCCAAAGCATATATATATATATGCTTTTTTTATCCAATTTCTTGGTTATAAACTCACCATCTGAGTGACGGTTATAAACTCACTTAGGTCTGATACAACGTCTTATTCCATACAGCCCCTAGTATGCACTAGTTTCCCAGAAGAGAGGTTGAATAGCTAAAAAGTTATTTACTCAGTTGTAAATAAATGTTTGTTGAATGAGAGAATTAATAAAGTTATTCATTTGAGACTTTTCCAAAGTATACCAGAAGTTATGGATTGCCTTTAATCAATAATAATGATATTATTATTAATAGCTACATGCGGTAAGCATTTGTAATATGTCATGGACTGTGCTCAACTTTACAAATACTCTCGCACTTATCCATATAGTTGGATGAAGTAGGTCACAGTTATTTATCTCCATTTCACAGGTGGGAAAAAGGCTTAAAGAGATTAAATTACTTGCTCAGGGCTAGTCAGCTAAGGACTGTGCCACAACCCACTTACATCTTCCTTGATTATTGTCTTATGAAATGACTTGGCCCTATGGGGCAGTGGTATCAGGAAAATGGGGTCTCGTTCTACTAACCTGAAACTGCTTGAAACCCCGTTCCAAAACAGAACAATCAAGGATCATAGTAGCAACTAGAGTATGAATATCTTTGGATTTATAGGGATCCAAATATCTGGAATGCCTTCTAAGGGACTTTCATCACATGTTCACTCATTTAATAAAAATATCTTGCTGCAGATAAAGTGCTGCAGATACAGAGATGGTAGCGACACCTCAACTCTAATGATTCAACAATTAGAATTACAATCCAGTATGCTAAGGGCTTAATTCGAGGTGTGTAAGAGGCACCACGACAGCTTAGAGCAGGCAGCACGAAACTCTCCCTGAGGCTGGTCTAGACAGCGTTCTCAGGGAAGAGGACATTGGAGAGGTGTTTCAAAGGGCAGCTGAGAAGGAAGGAGGGGAGGAGAGGGAGGCACACTGACAGAGGGCCAGCGTGGGGAAAGGCAAACATGTGTCCATAAAATAGAAGTTGTCTCCCCTAAACTCCCCATTCAGTTCACACTTTTAGCCATCCTTGGTGAATGCAGTGCAGTATGTATTTTGTAAGGATACTCAAGAACCCCAGGTGCAGAGTGCTTTCTCGGATAAGAAGGCTTTTTTTCTTTTTTTCATTGAAAAACCCATACAACCACACATAAAATGTCTTGCTAAAGGCAAAATAAGGAATTGTTGAATGTTGGTGGATTGATTGAGACTGGTTACCAAAGTTGGCTAGAATACTTTGTAGAGGGGTCAGTATGAGAGCCCTTCCTGTGCCATTGGTCTCAAAAGAACCAGGTGAGAACAGGTAAATGGCACTGAACAAATGCATCCTCCCATGCCAATCTCAATACAAGAACAACAACCACATATATGTCTTTGAAAGAGTTATCGGGATGTTATGAAATAGCAAATGCTAACATTTATTTTTTGGCTACTGTGAAGCAGTAAATGCAAACTAAAATCCCTATGGCCTCTCTCTCAGTTTCTTGAGAATAGCCTCTATACTAATTTAAACCTTTGGAGTTGGCAGAATAGGAAAAGTACAGTTTTTAAAGATAATTAGCTATGATTTTAATGTTTCTTTTCTCTGTCACCTGTAATTAAAAATGCATATTTATTATTCTTTTGTATTTAAAGGTATGCTAAAAGCTGATATAGATTAGATAGATAGATAGATAGATGATAGATAGATAGATATCTCCTTGGACTAATGTTTGAAGTTTCTTTGTAAAGCCTGTGAAATCTGACTGCCCTATTTCCACATTATTTAGATACCCTTTCCCGCCCATAACTTTAATTGCCCATTAATATTATTTTTAAACATACCTTTTTTCATATTAGAGATGAATACTGCCTTAAATGGAAATGCATGCATAACCTGTTATGATCTCTACATGAGATCATATCCATGTGAGCCAGACCTTAGTTCAGCATGTGTTAGGGTGATGTATATCAATTTCACCATGCTCTGGTCAAAACATTTCCTGGACATCGTTCTCACTTCAGATGATAATTAGCAAAGCATCAGATTGTTTATTCCCTTATAAATTATTAAACATCAGTGAATCAGGAAACTATTTCTCAAATTGTATTTATAGGTATTTATTTTCTGAAAGGCTCTAACCATAAGATTTTCTATGTGACAATTATTAGTATAATTTCTTTGCGGAAAGACTATTTGCTGCACATTTAACACTAAGTAGTGTAAATAATGTGTAGATTGTAGGCTGTATGGATTTTTAGTAAACGTTAAGTCTAATTTCCCTTAACAAGTCTAGTTGAAAAAAGCACGTTTCAATTGATAAAAGAATATGCCACTTTCATTCTTCTCTGTCAAGTCAAAGGGCTTGTCCATTTTCTTGACATTGTATTTACTTAAAAGAGTTTATCTAAAGGGAAAGAGCAAGGTTGCAGGCAGCTTAGAACAATGTTGTAATTGTCACTAATTAAGTGCCCTCAGCTGTGTCTATACTGGTCCACTGTTTACTTGCCTTACACATACTCAGCTGTAGGTAGCCACACTAAAAATTCCTCCACTTATTACTTTCCTTTCCGTTTTCATCTCTATGTGGTGAAATATTGACAAATATGTCACATTTGACTTTCACACTTTGTTTTGTGAGTAGGTAAATTGATGATGCAACTAGTCTCCCTTACTTTGAATTATCTGTATAAAATATGGGTTGCAGTTGGAGGACACTGGCAGTTGCTCACGGACTTGACTGATGAAATGTTTCTGAGGAGCAGAGATGTAGCAAAATTGTCCTTACAGTATGCGGACATGTTCTCAAAAATCCTCTTTATAGCCATGGCAAGCAATGCCCAAAGCCGGCTGGAAATTGAGCCAGCATCCAACCACCAACAAAGTTAACTGTGACTTACAGACCTAATCCCTTACTGGGATCTATTTAGCATCATATTTTAACCACTGAAGCTTTCAGCCTTAGAGACCTGTAGGAGTTAATTTTTGCCACCTTGAACAATTCTTAAGCTTTTTTTTTTTTTTGGCCTTAGCTGCCATGTCTGTACAAAAAAATAAGGAGAGACTAGACCACTATCCTCAAATTTTAATGCACAGGTGAATCTTCTGGGTATCATTAATTCACATTTGGATTTGAGAAGCCTACAGTGAAGGTGGAGAGTCCACATTGGTTCCCAGATGCTGATCCATGAATGCCAAGGAGCTAGCTGATTTCTAGTGAGTTCCTCAACTCTGACATTCTCTCATAGGATCTTTGCTTGTGAAATATGCTTTATCCCAGATTAAGTGATAAATGCGCATTTCACTGATTCTTTGCGGGGGGGATATCATGTTATACATCATCTTATACTGTCAGTGAACAAGATAATGAAAGAGCAACTGAATTTAACTTTGGACTGTTTTCTGAAGTCTTTAAATTCATAAATGTACAATAATTGTAACTGTAGAAATTGAATGCCAAAACTGTGTGCTCATGATTGTATCACTAAATACTAAATGGCAGAAAAGTAGACAGCATCTTCATTATCATTACCATTTCAGAACTTCCCAGGGCTGTATGAGGTACCTATCAGTGTTAGCTATTTCACTTCCATCATTGTCGATACAAACGCATTTTGAGAATAGAATGAGCTTTTGAATATTTATTTCTGAAATGTTTCATGGATTTCATTTTGATGCATTGATTTTCTTCAAGATACCCAGAACTCTGGACATCTTAAATTTTTCTGCAGTTTTGCCTCTGGCCACATTTCTCCCATATACCACAATACCACTCCACTCAAGCTCCCCAAAATCAAATTAGGTGGAATTTTATTGAAGAGAACTCTCCTTCTGGAGTCTTTTTATTGGATTCAATTGAACAGGTAGGTTTCTAAGAAGAGCAGAAATACACTCACAAAATTTAAAAGCCTCTATACTTCTTGTTTCTTGGGATGTTATTTTAGCATCTGCACTCAATTTCAAAATCAGCTTGCCTATTTCATATTCTTAACAATTTTATAAACCTTGAACAACATTTATCCGTCTTGCTCTCTTGGTTTTATTGTACCAATTGCTAAGTGATGGTATGGAGAATTTTAATAGAAATATTCATTTCACATTTTTCTTTAAGAGATTAAATGCAGCAGGGGCAAATATTTTTTAAAAAGTGTTTCCAATGTTGTTCAAAGCATAATATGAAAGGCTAGAGTAAGGGTTTATGCAGATAATGCATTCATGACTGAACTATTTGTATATTAAATATGGTCATGGGATATAAATTAACTTAAGCTCTTGAAATTTATAGATGAATTCAAAAATGTAAATCTTCTCAGAAAAAAGCTATTTATCTCATCCGTTTGTATGGTAATTGATGGTTCATAATGAAATAATCTGATGCACAGAGTCCAGCTAAATTAGTCTGCCCATAATGCACTATCTTGAAGTGACTTCACATTCTCATTAGAGCCTTTCTAATTTCTAAAGCAAAATTAATGCAATTAGTGATCAAATCAATACATATTGATCATGAGTTTCTTCAATATGGCATGAAAATATCAGGTCAAAAATAAAGAGCTTTTTTAAATCATGGAATTAATATAAGAAATTTAACTTATGAAAAAAAAACCCAGCTTTGTGCTATTTTCCACAGTAGCTATTGTTTATGAGAAAGTAGCAATATTACTTTTACCATTGTTCGGGTGAAATTCAACATAATGTGCTATGCCCCCAACCCTTCCCCCCAACACATCAATACTGTATTCATTGTCCATATGGATTTTTCTCCCCATAAATATCCAAAAGCAAATTTTTTCCTCATGGTGCAGAATTTCAGATGACTAATTACTCAAAAGCATTTCTTTCTTTTCACATGCAAATGTAAGCAAGATTCCAAGGAGAAGTACACCCCCCACAACCCCTCGACCCAGTAAATGTACCAGTGTTGGAGTGGGCTGCAGTTAAATGTATGCAGGAAGGAACTTGAGGCCCAGAATAAAAAATCAAAACACATTTGTGGAAATCAAGAGACTGTTGCTTTTCTACATACTAATCAGCTTATTTCAGTGTGAAATAAAATACTTCCAAGAAAAGAAAAAAAAAAAAAAAAACCTCAGTCCCTGGAGTCCCTTCCATGCCCACCCAAATGGATTCTGAGATGAGTTCAACTGGTGTCTACGGAGGTTGTGAGGGCAAATTAGGGGTGAACTATCTCAGCCGTTCAACTTCTGGTTCTAAAAGTCACCAGATTGTGTAGATTGTGGAGGAAATTTCTGAGTAAACTCAGAGAAAGGGATCATAGTGTTGGGTCACGTCTACCTTTGAGATTTTCCAAAGGCTAAGCTGGAGAGACCTGATCCAAGGCCGTAAGACTATGGACAATAGCCATGGCCACAAGCCACTTTTCCTAGGTCTTATTTCATGACGGTATTTCGAGAAGTTTTGTGACTTGTGAATAAATTCCCTTTTTTGTCTGTGATAAAATTAAATTGCTTTGTTTTAAGAAAGGTAATTAATTTGAAGTTTCTCCTGCAATTTTTACACCATCTGAACATGAATAAAGCTTTTCATGGCATGTAAATTTATAAACTGTGATTATGGAAATGAATGGCAGTGACAGGTGTACATTTTATTTTGTTTGCAGACTAGTCCCTTTTACTTGAAAGTGATTTCACAGATTTTGGGTAAAGTTCAGACACGTTTTCACTGGTATGAAACTCTGGTGCTTCTGATGAAGCAACCTGGCAGAATTGATTTAATATCCTCACCAATGTCACAGTTCTTGAAATTAGAGAGTGTTTTGGTGAAAATAACGGATTTATATTTGCCAAATCATTTTTTAATTCTCCTGAGAGAAACAGTATATATGTTTATAGTGTTTCTAGAATAGTATTTTAGAACAATATTTCCCTAAATGCGTTCTATGGTCGCTAGCCCTATGTGATGCTTTGGTGAAAAAAAAAAATGATTTTATGGATAAATATGAAATTTGGAAATGCTTCATAGACTTCAACAGTTTTGAGGAATTTACAGTGCACATTAGCATAACAAAAGCTCTGAGAAGCCCTGCAGTAAAGAAATCTATTTAATGTTTATTTAGCTCACCCTTTCCAAATTAACTTGGCACTCAGGTTTTTAGTATTTCTTCTTCTAAAATCTACCAATGTCCCTTTGGATCTACTTTGGGATACTTTGATTTTGATTTGGTAAGTGGCAGGGAAGTTATAAAATCTGAATTCTGGGAATATGCTGAATGACAATAGCCACTTCACATTTGATTTTGGCCATCAGGAGACAGCTGGCAAATCCAGTTCATGAAAATACTTCTCTCCCCAATATTAATGTCTTGTTCCTCAACCTGAGATAGTTCAATCAAATCAGCACTTTAAAAATCCACTAAGACTGGGGCACCTGGGTGGCTCAGTCGGTTAAGCGTCCGACTTCAACTCAGGTCATGATCTCGCGGTCTGTGAGTTTGAGCCCCGCCATCGGGACTCTGGGCTGATGGCTTGGAGCTTGGAGCCTGCTTCTGATTCAGTGTCTCCCTCTCTGCCCCTCCCCCGTTCATGCTCTGTCTCTCTCTGTCTCAAAAATAAATAAACGTTAAAAAAAATTTTTAAAAAATCCACTAAGACTGACAATAATCTTTACCTGTACCACCTATTCTCTAATCTCCCATTTTCTGAGGAAAATATAAAATAGCTCTTAAAAGAAATTAAGTAATACATATTCATTATAGAGAATACAGATAAGTAAATGGGAGAAAAAAATTCCCCATGATCCCTACAAACGTATTAATGTATATTTCTCCTGTGTTTTTATTTGAATAGAACTATGTATTCAATTGCATTTGGTACATACTATTTCATAACCTATTTTGTTTCACTCAGCAATACACAGTGTATACGTTTCCATGTCATTCATCGTTTTTTTATAGCGTCATCGTTTTTTTATTGTGCTCATGTGCTATACCTTTTAAATGTTTATTTATTTCGAGAGACAGGGAGAGCAGGGGAGAATCAGAGACAGAATCCCAAGCAGGCTCTGTGCTGTCAGCATGGAAGCTAACATGGGGCTTGATCCCACAAATCGTGAGATTATGACCTGAACCCAAATGAAGCATTGGATGCTTAACCAACTGAGCCACCCAAGGCCCCATACCATATGTTTTAGAAGGTACAAAACATACAGTGAGTAAAGAGCCATGTGTTGAAGTGCTCCTGTGTGCTCCTGTTAGGTATCAAGCAGGGCAGGTCCTGTGCAGACATCCCTGCCTTGCTGCAGGGGCTGAGGGATGCAAGGAGGTCTGTTCCTCCTGGGGACGAATCCCTCCCTCGGTAGGGGGAGATCAAAGACCAAGCAGAAGCTGAGCACACTGTCGGAGTCGCCCCCCCTCCCCCCCGTCCCCTTCTCCCTAGCTCATCTTCCCAAACACCTACCCTGGCATGGCTCTCCTTGTAAGTGCATCTTCCTCACAGGTCGGAGGTGACATTCACCTTAGAGATGGTCTCTGCAGTGCAGAGCAAGCACTGCCCTCCCCTCACAGTCCTTCAGTGCAGGATAGTCAGTGTCTCTGCCTATTATGATGTCTGGGATGATCAGAGCACCAGCCAAACCCACCAGCCAGCTAAAGCTGCTCTGGAGATGTCTGGTGGCTACTCTATACCAGAAGCCCCCATGGATTCCACAGGATTGGACCTTGGTTTCTGGTCAAGCTCTGGAAACCTGTGTCCTGTTGCTGTGGGCTCTGATCTTGCAATGGCCTTGGCAGGAGCTAAGGGTGGTACTAATTTGATTTGATTTGATATTTAAAATTACTCCTTGTGGACATGCTGTGCACACTTATGCCCAAGGTTACAAGAATGCTTGCAGTAAGACAGGGGGATATATAACAGTTAAACGGGGGGACATATAACGAGATTTTCAGAGGAAATGGAAACCAAAACTCATTATCTTTTTGAAAAAGGTTTCTCTAAAGACTCCAGTCTGAATTAAATGCTCCCTTATTTACATTTCCCAACTATTTTGCACATTCCTATGATTCCTGTCACCCTATAGTGTTTGCCTATCCGTCATTGTCCAGGCATGTGAACAACTGAAGAAGATACCACCCTGTCTTATTTGCTTATTTTTAAATTTTTATAATCCAGCAGAGACCCTAGACGCTAGTTGTGGAGTAGGGAGCTTGGGCTCTTATTCCAGCTTAGAGAAGTGGTTAAAAGCACAGACCCTAGAGTTCAGGTCTCAATCTCTCTCTGCTTGGGTTTCCCCATCTTAAAAATGTAGATGATGATAGTACCTGCTATTCTGAGTACTATTCCGAGTAATAATGGTTATTCTGAGTAATAATGAGTTTGTATTGATAAGGCACTGCAAATAATGTCGTATGGCTATCAATTTAATTGTAGTCATACCAAATTGCTACTGAAGCCTCTGGTTCTTTACAGGTACAAGTGAGATATATTGGAAGTGACCAGCACAGAACCTGAAACATGCTACAAGCTAGGTGGATACTTTCCGGGCCACACTTACAACCATTGTGTCTGCTCGTGAAAGTTTTAGACGGGGCAAGAACGACAGTACCTACACTAAAGATGTGCCCTTCAGCAACTTCTTGGGCCTCTTGCTTCCCAGCCCTCTTTCCTGCACATCTGTAGTTGGTCATGCAGTTGGCTACGTCAGTTAAGTTAAACCACCAGGTTGTTGTGGTCGCTTCTCGTGAAAGGAGAGATCAGAAAATGTATGTGTGTTGGGTGGGAGTACTCATGTTAAAAGAGTAGGAAATGCTCAACCATGTCTTCCCTGAACCCGTTCTCTCATAAGCCGTGACACTCTGTAACGTAGACAAGACAAGAAATTACAGTGGGGTCTTCAGACGGGAGACGCGAAGGAGGCCCATTTTTAATGGCATTGAAATAAGAGGTGAGCCTAAACCCATCATTGCTTATTTATGGCTGTAGTTATTTCTCTCTGGTACATCCCAGAGGGTTACTTTCTGTTGTTAATTGGAACTTCTAAGCCGTTTTTATTTACAAAGTGTTTTACAGTCATTGGTATTGATGACTTATAATTCCCCCATGAGTTAGGTGTCAGGATGAGGCATTGACACAGGCTCCACTCTCAGGAAGCTGAGACGTGAGGGTGGATAAATCTGCCGGCCCCCTCCCACACAGCAGCCATGGGGTCCTGGTTTGCTTTGTTGTGGCTTGTCGGAGGCATATTACCTTCTCCATGTGCTCTGATAGCAGCTAAGATCGGATTCCTGGATAAAGGGTCTTTACAGGAGGGACGGAGAGAAATAGCAACATGGCACGCTTATTTTGATTTTTAAAGAAGTAAGACAAATAACTGCCCGTTTATTGTTAAATTTGTAGTGCCAGTCATGACAAGCATAAGGATAGTAACACTTTTGCCAGCAGGGTGCTTATCTGTTTTACTAGTTCAGAAGGACTTGATTGATGTGAAAGGCCAAGGTCTCAGTGAAGATAATTTAGCCATTTCCATACAGTTTATGCTTGTGTTAGTTGTATCCTGCAGGGGAGTCCCAGGGGGTGGTTTCCCTGACCTCCCCTTTAAAAGGTAACACATAGGAGATTCCTGAAGGAACCATCGTCTAACAAGACTAATGATGGCTTCCATGCCTATTATCATTCAGAGACATAGAAAGAGGCTTTAGAAATGCAGTTTCACATTCCTCCCTTGATGTTCCACATGATCTATTAAGGCGTTATGTGGCAGATAAATTAATCATTAAAAACTTACTGTTAAGTCTTTACAAATAATAACCAGGTGTACCTTGATTATCTTTGATCTCAATATATATTTTTTCTGTCACTAAACAGATGATACATGGCAGTTGGTTTTACTGACAACTTTTCTGAGCGACTCAAAGAAAGAAGGCTATTTTCCTCCAGCGCTTTTTTTTTTTCCCCCCCCCCCTTTAAGTTAGAAGGGCTACAAAGAAGTTTTTCACTCAGTAATAGCTCATGACAGCCAGGATCACTTTTTCATATTGCTTTTCTGGGATGTTAGTATGAAGCCTCTCCCCTGTTTATTATTCCAGCCACCCTCCCATTTGATTTATTTCTCCCACTCACTGCTACTTAGTATTTAAAAGTTCTGACCAAGGGACATGCTCCACATCTTGTGCGCATTAGGTATTCCGTGATACACTGGATTCCACTTAATGCCATCACTTTGGATTGACGTGGATTTTTTTAATATAATGTGTTTTTCGTCACATTAACCACTTCCAGAGCTAACATTTTCTACATTCCAAAAAAAAAATAATATGAAATAATACAAATGCAATAATCAAGGTGTGTATATATATATATATATATATGACTTAATGATTAAATCATTCTTAAATGATTTAATATGCTTCTGGGGAAGCTCATGTTAATAGAAATTGTTTGAGTAACTGATAGATTCAGGAACAGCACCACGAATGTGGTGACGGAGATGAGTGGTAACAGGAGAGGAAAAGGTGTCCTTCTGTAGGCAGTAGGTTTTGTAAAGCTTAAGGCAGGAAGTTTTGTTGAAATTCTTGTTCACACCACAGATTGCTACAATCTACTCCATTAAATAACGCATGCTTTTTATTTACAAAGTATTTTTATTGCCTCAGTTTAAATATCTTAAAAAGGTATTTTTATTACCTCAGTTTAGAGACGTAAAAATTTTAATTTGGCATTTCAAAAATTCCTTCAAAAATCTCTTCTTTGGAGATGTGTGATCTCCTTTTGTATTTTTTTCAATACCTTCAGTAAGGACTGCTTTATGGTTACGTATCAAAAGATGGGGATTACTTGGGAGGGGGAACTAAAATTCTTTTTCTGATCTGTTAAATACAATATATGTGAAAAGGGTATCTCTATTTCCTCTGAATTCTGGGAAATTGATAATGATATGCATTTTTACTTTTTAAAAGTTTATGTAGAACATGATTAATAGGAAGCAAAAATAACCAGATCTTCATAAAGATGTTGATTACAACAAGAACTTACTAGGGATATTGATATAGTTTAATGTTTTCTTTAAAATAAAAATGCTTTTGAAGGGACTAATGGCTATTATTAACTATGATAATAGCTAAAATTTCTCAAATATCTATGTGTCAAGACTGTTCTAAGTGCTTCACATTTGCTACATCATTTTATTATCATGACATCATAATCTAGTAATTATTGTTTTTCCCTGTTTACGAACCAAAGAGAGATGAAATAAATTTCTTAAAAACATAGGACTCTTAAAGAGTAGGGCAATGATAGATGAGAAAATATATGTTCTCTTCTGAACACGATATAAGGCCTTGATGATGTAACTTTTTCTTTTTCTTTTCTTGGTAAGACTGACAATCTATCCAGTACCATTTTGGCATATATTGATAAAACTGAGGTCCAGAGCAGTTAAGTGATTTGCCTAAGGTCACACAGCAAATTCGTGGTAAACAGGGAAAGCTCTTCAGCACCCTACCACACTATCTGAATTGGGTTTGTTTGGCAGCCTGCACTAAAACCAGAATGGTACCAGTGGTGAATGGATCCCACTCTCCAAGATAAGGGAGGAAGGGTATTTGGTTAAATAATATCAACCCCCTCTTCAATGAAAAACAAGACACCTTGGGAGTAGAGTAAGAGCATAAGTCAGGATGGATCCAAGGTTCATTTATGGGCAAATGATATTTTTCTTGGATATGATCCTAACTTCCTACAACTAACTATATCCCCATTTTTTTTTTGTGCTATCCAGTGACTTGAATTCAGATTCATAATGCTTATGCTGACTGAAATCTAGTCTCAACATAAGAATATCTACTCTAAAGTCTTAGTGCTTTAATAATCCCTTTCTGGGGAATTAAAGAGACCAGCTAAAAAGATCACTGCATGTGGATCTTTTAAGTATTTTAGCATCTAGAGACAAACTAATTTAACAGAAAAGAGGTTTTTTTCCAAGTATTCTTAAGTTCAGATAATATAAACAATGAGCTTTTCCATTTGTGAATATGTCTGACCCTAAAATAGTAATGAAAATTAGGGGGGGAACATTTACAATATGTATACTGTAATATGTATTTACTTTAAGACTATCTATCTTTGAGATGCTCAATCATGGTCAGATTTTAAAAATAAAATCACCCCTTAGATTATTATCCAATACGGTAGCATTAAAATCCCTGAAGATAAAATAGAAGCATGGGGAAGTTGTTTTCCATAGAAAAAAAAACAAGGTAAAGGTGGAAATTTCCTGATTCTCATTCGCATGAACCTTTATGCCGATTTCTTTAGTTAGAGTTGCATGGATGGGAATAGGCACTGGGGATACATACTCTTGGACTTCAAACTAAAATAATTACTTTGAGTTCTTAGATTTCTGGACTGCTCTGACTAAACACTAATTTTCTAGGTTCTTTTTCCTGTAAATGAGTGAACATTCACATGGAGAATACAGACTCACAAGCAAAAATCTTGTATGACTTCCTTTCTTCCCTAACCTAGTGAAGAAGAAAAACCTTAAGAAGGAAGCATTTTCTCTTTACTACAGACATAAAGTTGTCAGATTTAGTAAAGAAAAGTACAGGACACTCAGTTATATTTGAGTTTAAGATAAAGAATGTATAATTTTTTAGAATTTATATATTTATTTATTTATTTATTTATTTTAGTGTGAGTGCATCCCATTGAAATATTTGGATGTACAGTATTTTATCCAGCAGCTCTAAGGAGGAACTCTCAGCCCACTCCTGGTTGAACATGGGTGTGGACATTGACCAGCAACCTGTGGGTCCCTGTGGAAATGGTTGCCTCATCGGGGCTATGGAAGAAAAGCACCTTAGTCAACAGATCTTGGTCCCTGCAATTGCAGAGGCACTGTCCCAGTGTTTGTCCTGTTATCTTAGGCTGCACCTGGAGAGATGGTCATTTTATCGTCTCCATGTATTGAGACAAATTCATGTGGGGGAAGTGGCCAAGCATGCAGGAACTGGGCCACGAGGCAAAATTAATCCTTCAATTCTTTTACACTATTCTGATGGAGGCCATTTTAAGCACGGCATTGATGTCTATATTCAAACGGCTGCGTGGTAATCCGGTTGCATTCGTTGGATTATATTCAAGGTCTACAGGCTTCATCTAATTTAGGGCATAATTTGCTGACCAAAGAAATAAATTTTATGACAAAGAAGTATTTGTTGTGGGCCTTCTGCACAGTCTTCCAAAGGGGATTTTTCCAGGTACCCTTCCCAACTCTACAGTAACCAAGCCAAAATCATTTGTCCTTCTCAGTCTTGGCTTTCTTACCTCACTTATATGCAGTACAGGAAGTGAAGTGGTTTGAGATATAAGACTTAGCTGAATATTATAACCAGAGCTGAGAAGTGATGACTTATCCAGCAAGTACTCAAATGAAAATCGGTGCGGATTTTTTAAAAGAGGTAAAGCCGTTGTCCCAGCAGTGATTTTATTCCCACCACTGGCTATTTATGATTTTTTTTAAAAAAGTAAATTAGAAGATGCAAAACATTTATAAGGAATTTAAATGTGTAGTGTAAAAAAAAACCCTCAAACCATCATCCTATTAAAAAAAAAAAATCTGATGAGTTATTTTAGCCAAGGACACTAAATTAACACAAATTGACCAGTGGTTTGAACAATAAGAATGATAACATTTTGACAAATCAATACACTAAAAGGCATGCCAGGAGCATTAAACAAAAGAGAAAAGCCAAAGAACTCTACGGAAAGGCATGTTTTCCAGCATAGCTGTTTCAATTGCTCAATGTTCTTGTTTGCAGCATATGAAGGACGCCTAGTGCCCCCTAGCTGAAGAATCTATGTAGTTCCCCGCCCTTCCCCCACTTAAGGGACAGCTGACATTCTGGGTGCCTCTGCCCCTGCACTCCTTTAGCCCTTGGAAGAGAGCGGCTCTCCCTGCAGGAAAGCACAGGGCTGATGTAGGCTCTCTCTGCCTTGTCTTTTATAAGTTGTAGCAAGCAAAACTAACATCTTGTCTCTTTTTTAATGATTTGTTTCTCTCCAACACTTAATCCAAAAGGAAGATGCTCAGAGTGTTAAAGTGGTCCAGAGCCTCTAATGTTGCAGTAATGAGGTATAAGGAGCATGCATTTCCCCCTGGAAATCAAGTGCATTGTGAGTCAGGGCTTCCAAAAGCAGCCCAGTGTGTACCTGCAGGTTTCTATACCAGTGGCTGCTATTAATTTGTTAGAAATTAAGACAAGCGTGTCTATGGGAAAAGCTTTTTAAAAAAATCTTGCAAGAAAATAGACCAAGATGGATGTTTTTGGCTGAGAGACTACAGTTGGTTTTTTGGACTGGTATTTGCTATAATTTAAAAGTACTCTAAAATGAACACTTATAACTTTATAGGTTAAAAAAATAGAGTAAACTTAAACAAAACAAGAGTAATTGGGGGTTGTGTATTCAAGTTTGTCTTTCATTAGGTTTCAGGAGTTCTATATAAACCTGATACCTTTGTGAGCTTTCGTGGTAGTATCAACTCAGTCTATCAACCATGCAGGAGCAGTTTCTATACTTCAAAGACCTAAAGCAGGAGAATATTACAGAGACCTCTTGTACCCCTACAGCCCTAGATACAGAATGTAATGGATGTGCCTCTTGAATTAAGAGAGTAGTTTTTAGCTCTAAACCACCTGGGCTGAGCTAGCTTTGTAGCAAATCATGTGGCAGCTGGAGAACCAATGTGGAAGTCGCTTTTGAACATACAGAGATGGATCCCTTAAATGAAATGCAAAATTACTGGTAGTAATGCGTTGTCCAAATACACTCCATTCTCCTTTCCTTCTTGAGTGTTGCAGAATCTCTGTTTTGAAGTCAGGGACTCTATGTATCATGACTATTTTCCCCCAGAAGTGCCTGGCACATAGTAGACATTCAGTGAACTTCTCTTGAATGAATGAACTGTGAATCAAAACTGAATCAAAATTACATCGTCAGATCTGATCAGAATCCAATTAAGAACAAGCACAGGTTAAGACATCTAGCACAAATCCAGAACAAGTGTAGGCACTCAGTAAGTGCTAGATAAATATCCTCCCTCTAGACCTCAGGTTTTTCTGCTGTCTACAAATTTGTGCTCTTTCTGCAAGATGGTAGTTACCAAATGGCAACATTGTGACTTTGAAGATGTTAACAAGTGGTTAAAGAAATAAATACAAAAGCTCTGGGGCCAAATAAGTTTGGAAAATGCTGCTTACCTTATTTTGCCCTTAGAAAAGTACATCAGTTAAGCAACTTGTTTAACAATCTTAAAAAATCCTTTTATCTTTATGAGTTATATATGCATATAGTTCTACAGTGTTTGTTATAGAAAATAGAAACCTCTCGTCCCAGCTTTACATTTCCCATTTTCCAGAGGCACTTTTGATTCTGTTGATATTACTTTCAATATCTCTAAATAGCCCTAAACAGCTATTTATACTCCTCTATTTTTTGATATATTGGTTTTAGGTATTATCTATTGACTGTGACCATGAAAATGTTAAGAAAAGGGCTCAGGCAGTGCTATAGCATCGAACAGTGCAGGCTGAAATTCAAGGGTGGAAGGACTAACAGGATACATACCCACCCCAGTCTCTTGGCATCACGTGGAGAGGGGTGCTTGGGCAAGCATGGCCTGACAAAAGGATGTGCTCTGGAGAGGGACACTTCTATTGCTCCGGTTGCTTTCTTTGTATGGGGGGTTTGGGTGAGGGAGTGTGACAGTGACATTTTATACAGATGAGGGTGGTGTTGCCAGTAGATATCAATACCTTGCAGCTTTATGCCCGTTGCCTACGGCAGTCACATTGGTCCCAGTTGACTCACTGCCAGGTAACCAGAGAAAACTTCTGGGTTCAACAGCAGACAATCCAGTATTGTCTTTTACTCCACCCTCCTGGTAGTTATTTCACACTTCGGTTAGATCAGTATTTGGTGTGTTCATTATTATGGCCATTTGAAATGCTATTCATGGTTGAGCTATATAGTCCCCTTTGATAAATTTCTCCTCCTGTACAACTTCTAGTTTTCTCTGGAGTTATTTAACTGTTTTATGTTGCAAAGTTTTCTATGTACCTATGACTAATTTACCCCCAAACTCTCCCTAAGTTGTATAACCTTCCTCTCAATATGTTCAAACACAGTCAACATTCCCTTGGGTTTGTCTTCTTGAAGACATCTCTCCCAGAGCCTTCAGATCTTCTCTAGTCTGGATGGCTTGCCCTCAGTGCCTGTCTCACAGTTGTGGCTGGCTTAGTTCCTCACCCTCATAGTGGTCACTGTTGGTGTCCTTGCTCAGATCCCCTTAAAGGGCTGGGGTGCCCATCCTGAAGTTGCTGTGTATGCTAATGCTTCACAAATGACTTTTCTCCAGCAAATTACCTGAAGTCAAATGGGAGCCACTTCAATCGATAGGTTACACCCTTCCCATAGTCAATGCTGGATTGATGCAGGAGTACAGATGTCTGGCCTCCTTGCCTTTAGGAGCAATTTATGCAGCTGAGCTCCCCATGGGATTGGGCTGAGCTGTTCTTCAGCTGAGTCCACATCCTTGTTTGCCTCCTTCCCCTGCCCTATCCTGCTTCCCTCTTTCCCTTTATCCTGAGAGCTCTTTCTCAATAGATCTCCCTCAATAAAGAACATGGATTCCTGTTTCAGGCTCCACCCTAGGAAACCTGACCTAAGACAACTATCATCCTGAGGAGCCCTTTCACATTTCTCTTGAATTTCTCACAGTTCTCCCTCATCTTCTGAAATTGTGTCTTCCTCCCTCTTAGTTTATTTCCTTGGCTAAAGGCATCCTTTTGTAATTTCCTGAGAAAGGTTGCATGGGAGTTAAGTTTTAGCTCTTGAATGACTTAAAATATTGTAGGCTACTCTTACACATGATCAATAGTTTAGCTTGGTATAGAATTTTATATTGGAAATCATTTTCTGGCAGAATTTTAGAGGCGGGGTTCCATCCCTTCTAGTTTCCAGTGTTGTTAAGAAGTCTGGTGACTTTTTGATTCCTGAACCTTCTTTCTGTTACCTTTTTTCCCCCTCACTGGATTCTCTAAAGATCTGTTCTTTGCCCTAGTGTTCTGCAGTTTCTCAGTGATATGAGTTGATGCAGATCTATTCTTTGTTCATTATTCTGAGAGTGCAATGAAATCTTTCAGTCTGGCAACTCATGTGCTTTGGGGAAATTTTCTTGAATTATTTCTTAGAAGGTTTCACACTTAAGTTTTTTCTCTTTTCTTTTTCTGTTTGCAATTTCTATTATTTATCTGTTGGAATTCATGAACTGATTCTTTTTTTTAAAAAAATCTTTTTATCTTATTTATCCTCTCTTTGCCCTTTGCTCTGTTTTCTGGGAAATTTTTTTTTCAATTTTATCCTCCAGCTCACATTGACTTTTTATTTCTGTAATCATATTTTTTAATCTCAAAAGCCATAACGGTCTCTGTTCCATTTTTAAAACATCCTTTTCTTGCTTTTGAACTCAAGATATTTACCTTATCTATCTGGAGTACATGATAAGTTTTGGATTTTTTTTCTGCATAGTTTCTTTTTTCTCCAAATTTCTTTCTTATTATCATTATTATTGTAGTTGTTGCCTCTGTATTTTATGATAGCTCAAAGATCTCTCAAATTTCTGGTGGTGTTGGCTGACCTCTTAACTTTGGAAGTAAAGCTCTGTAAAGCTGTTTGGTACCTCCATGTGCTTGGGCAGGACTCTTCAACTGTGTGCTTCCCTGTAGGGTTACTGGGCTGTGCCATTTCATTGGAGAAACATCTTACATTATTATATTGCCTAATATATATGTTCAGCTACATGTAACATAAAATTTTTAAAAAGAGTAGCTTAAACAAGGAAAAAGCTTATTTATATCTAATACAGGTTTGGGATTAGCATAGCACTCCAGAGTGTCCCAGACCCAGACATCCTCTACCTTGTTGATCTACTATTTTGTGGATGTTACACTGATTGATACAAGAAGGCTCAGTACCATGTCTACATTCTAATCAATAAGAAAATGGAAAAAGGGGGGCGCCTGGGTGGCTCAGTCGGTTAGGCGGCCGACTTCGGCTCGGGTCATGATCTCGCGGTCCGTGAGTTCGAGCCCCGCGTCGGGCTCTGTGCTGACAGCTCGGAGCCTGGAGCCTGTTTCGGATTCTTTGTCTCCCTCTCTCTGACCCTCCCCTGTTCGTGCTCTGTCTCTCCCTGTCTCAAAAATAAATAAAACGTTAAAAAAAATGGAAAAAGGGAAGAAAGTATATATATCCTATTCCTGTAAGTTATACATATAACATCTGCTTATATCTCAATTGGCCAGAAATATTGGCCCACATCTCATGGCAAAGTAGGTTGGCCTTTTATGATATACACATAGCCATATGACCAATTAAAAATTATACTACTATAGAAGAAGAGAATAATGGATATTAGGATACAACTAGAAGATGATGGCATAGTCAGTATATTTAAGGCATTTCTCTTGGGCAGGTCAAATCTCCCAGGAAAGATTCTTCCAGAATCCTGACTAGATTGCTATAACTCTGGCTGTCAGAGTTCTAGGAATTGAATGAGACAAAAACAAGCAAACAAACAAAACAAAAAACATAGAAGTAGCAATAGTGATAGTAATGGGGTCTGGGTCTCGTTATTTAGTGTGTAAACTTGTATTTAACATAGATAATTCTGGTTTTCTAGTCCAAAGACCAGTGCTCCAGAAATAATCTAGCTTTTGGTTGGGGGGTGGGGGTGGGTTGGTTGGGCTGTTGAACAGTCAGCCACTTTTCTGCATGGAGTGGTAAGGAGGTTTGAGAATCTAATTTTCAACAAATCTTGGTTTTCAGTCCCGTCTTCACTTCTAGTTTCAGAAGTGCTGCCTCCAACTGCTGAGTACAGGAGAAATTGGGTTGCTTCTCAGCTTTCCTCACTCTTGACTTAGAATTCAGTTTTCTCAAGTCTCCCAAGTCATTAACCACTCACTCATCTGCTTTATAGCTTCAAAATTTTGTTTTTTGTTGATTTCTCTTTATCCCATTCTCTTTATCTGAGAAGTTTATGCTTAAAAAAAATCCCTTACATTTAAAACAATCTCTTAACTTCTGAGATTCAACCCATTATCATTAACCGAAAACCTGAATTGTTCTTGAAAACAGTTCATTTTGAAACCTCACTTCTTTTATTCTTGGAGCATCTATTAACATTTCCTAAGGAAGGTACAATTTGGTGTGATGATGACGGTGATGATGATGATTATAGCCAACACATACTGAGTTCTTACTGGTATATAGGTAATGTACTAAGTACTTCACCTTTTATTTCCGGGACTGACATGAAAAGCAATTATACAGGTAGTACTACCCTTAGACCTAGGCATGCAGGCTCCTGCACCAGACCCCAAGATCAAGGGGTTCTGTGCTTTGGGAGTGACTTCTTTGACAATTTTTAAGACTTTATCTGGGCTTTAGGACCAACCAGGGCTGGCACTGCCACCCAAGCAAGGTATAGCAAACTCTACTTAAGACCCATGTGAGTTCTGGCTCCAGTTTCTCCCATTTAAGGCATTCTCTGGCCCTCTATCCCTTGTGTTAGGTTGACCAGATGCCCTAAGGTACTCTATAACTCACACCCGTAGAATCATCCCAGGGCCTGGTGGCCAGCCTGGTTCCAGTAGGCTGCCCTGGTGAGCTGATCCAGCTGACCAGAGCAGCATTCTTTCACAGACTCATGTAAGATTAGATCAGGAGAATGTGGCTGACATGCTAATCTGTGGGAATTCTCACTCAGCCACAGAATAAAGAATCTGGATGTGCACTGCTTATGCAGTAAACAAATAATGCATATTCCTTTTCTTTACCATTATTAAGTCTTCATTGATACATCACAATACCTCACATGAGCCTGTAAAGATTCTTCATCCTGTGTCCAACTGTGTAAGAGTTACCCCAAACCAGTACTTCAAATCCAACTCTTACCAAGTATATGAGGAAATGTAAATGATAGTTCATTTTATGGCTATTTTAAACTTACTATGGCTATTTCAAACTTAAAATATGGCTATTTTAAACTTCATAGTGTAAAAGTAGAATGATACATCTTCCAACCATGTTTCCTCTTGAATTCTTTAGACTGTAATCATTGCACTCCTAAATTGTTATGTCTCTCAACTTTGACTGCATCTCTGCCTTTCCATGCTGCCACCAATGGAGAAGATAAGACAAGAAATCTATGGGCAAAGTGAGAAAAATGGTCTCTATACATACCTATAAGCTCGACTGGTGATTTCTGCTGGTTCTGATCGTTGGGTGCCCTGTGCCACCAATCAGTATATATTCTGAACATCAATCCTTGTTACTTCATGTAACTTTGTTTTATTGTTCTTATTGCACTAACATAACTGAAGGACAAATGGAAGAAATATTTTGCTTAAGTTCTCAAGCTAAGAAGTTAATGGCAGAACAGGGATGTTAGCCTAGAGCTGTCTGACTCTAGAACTTGGTTTCCAGGCTACACTCTACCACCCATAAGATCAAAAACATAGATGCAGGGTTTACACATATTTTCCCCCAGAAGAATCCATTGCACTTTTTTATATTCTCCACTCCAATTAAAGTCATTATAATAAAGTATAATACTTTAAAATGATAACTCCATTTATCTGAAATCTCTGAAAGAGCGAATAAGATAGATTTATATGAAATGGTAAAAGGCTCAGAATGTGGTGCAGTGAAAATTCTTGGGCTTTTGATTCACAACAAAGTGAATCCCAATTCCAGAAAATTACTTCGACTTTCCAAGAGTCATTTTTCTCATCTGTAAAAGATGAATATTAAATAACTATCTCAGTAATTAATATTGGGGATTAATAAGATTGCATGGATAAACCATAGCAACTGTACATGTAGGCATTCAATGAATGCCAACTCCCAAACACACACAGTCAAGGATATGGGTGATTCTGGTTTACAGACCTATCTAGAAAAACCAACCTCTGACTGTCAACATATCCCCTTGAGTCCTATCAAAGATATATAAAATAAAAGTGTCAGGGAAATAATACATAGTTTCATATCTTTTACTTAATTTTGCCAAATGCTTTCATCCAATGACACACCTGAGTTTTTAGAAAATTTGTTGAGTATAACCTATGGCTGAGTCACTGTTTTTCAATATTTAGATCTTGGAACAAGGAAGAAAAAAAATTTCACAGAATACTTGTTAAAGACAGCTTTGAAACTTTAAGAAAAGGAAAAGAAAAAAAGAATGGAATTTTAGAACATATATAATTTTGGAGATTTATTTTGGAGACATTTTGAGCATGGAAGACACAATGAGGGCAAAAGTTATTTTTATGGTAAAATTGCTTTTGGTGAGTTTGCAAAAGCAAAGTTGGAGAGTTTTTTGAGATCCAAGTGCCAAGATTTATAGACAGCAGCTGGCTAGTATTATCCTCATATTTCCAAGCACAATAGACATATAGAAACAAACTAGTTTATGAATCTAACCTTGAGAGAAAACCAGTCAGAAATTCTGCTGCTACTCACTGGCATGTGAGTTGCCATTTTCCCTCTCCTGCCACCCCTGTCCACTTGTAGAACATACTATACTGGTCACCAGGCCTATGAGAAAGGTTTTTCACATTGATGCTCCACTGGCTTACCCCATCAAATGTGAAGGTCAACTCCTCATGGAGCTCTCTGCTCTCCACAGGCCTGGCCATGTGTGCAGAGAAAGAGTAATCACCCTGCGGATCCTACGTGGGGAAATACTTTTGCTGAATATTTACTATATGAAAAATAATATTTTATTGTTTAATGGTAAGAAGACTCTTTTGGGGCTTCTAGTAGAGCTACATTACATGAATTTGTAGCCTTTTTGCATGGGAAAATAGCATTTTTATTTTTAAAATAATATTCCCAATTTATTTTACTTCTTAAAATCTAAGTCTTCATACCCAGTCATGGCCACCCTGCTTTACCCACAGAAGTAAAAACATTCATACTCATGATGATTATGTTCCAACTATAATTTAGTGAACAAGAAAATATTCTGGGAGAGAGAAATGTATCACTCTAGAAGCACTGTAGAAATAGAAATTTTCTTTTAGTTTGTGGTTCTAACAAACACATTCTGAATAGGAAATAACTTCTACAAAGGCAACTCAAGAGGCCTAAAATTAGGACCATCCTTTGAGTTAAGTAGAATATAGTATCCAAAGGTTAGAATATAATGAGACTACACATTTTCATATCTGTCCTTTCATAAGGGAAGTAGAGAATTGAAAATTAAACTCTTACTAATAGGATTCTGGATATTGGCTTTGTATATTTTGAAAATATAAGAGAAATGAAATTACAACTCAAAGCAGCTTTTAAAGTCTCAATGGAATCATGCTTACTTGAAATGTCCATGCGCAGGCTCAATAGACTGCCCATAACATTATCTAGCAAAAATAAGAGTCGGAGAGAAAACTGTTTATTGTGTGGAGTTGCTAAATACATATATACTTCAAAACAGGGCGACAGATGTGGAACAGCTGGTCATTACCCATAAGGAAGGGGGAGTCTGTCTTCTTTGAAATTATTTATAAGCTGCTTCATGTTCAGGTCTAATATTTTTTTCTTTGGGGTAAATAGAATTAAGCATTCATGATCAGAATTTTAAAGTATATGTTGATTTGCAACAACAACACTCACATATATCACATAATCAAAATGCTTCACACTTTAATTATAGCAATATTCATGAGGGTCCTGTTACATCTAGTAATTATAGTAAACACCTATCAAATGCTTACTATGTGCCAGGCACCACTCTAAGTAATTCAACTCTTTTGATCCTCACAACTACCTTCAGAGGCAGGTACTATTCTCATCTTCATTTTACAAAGCTCAGAGAGGTTATTAACTTGCCTAAGATCACATAGCTAGTAAATGGTGTTTGCTGCCTGGATTCAAACACTAGCATTCTGATTCCAGAATCTACACTTGGCTCAACCATCACATTATATATTGCTGTTCATAAAACAAAATATAGACTATTTCAGGCATGTATGCTATGTAGTGTGTGACAGTCATCACCTTAAAAGAGAAACTTTCTGACCAAGAGGATTATCAGTCAGAATAGGCTTGGCTAAGATGCGGAAACAAAAGTGACACAGTAACATGACATGCCCAAGGTCGGTCAGCAAGAAGCCCTGCTTCCCCAGTTACCTAGGGACCTAGACCTCAGTTTTCTCTGGCAGGGGAAGACAGGACATGGCAGTGGCACCACAGTTCCTAAATGTCTCCTCTCAGAAGTCTCATATTTCAGAAGTAGAAGGAGGAGGAGGAGAAGGAGGAGGAAGAGGAGAAGAAGGAGAAGAAGAAGTCGTCTCACATTTCACTTTCACTTACATTTCATTGGATGAAACTAGTTGCTTGGCTGCACCTACCTGCAAAGCTGTTGGGAAATGTAATTAACAGCAGAAAAATATTAGAAAACAGCCACTGACCAAAGAAGAATAAGAAGATTGTAAGAAGCATTTAGCTACTCTGACTGTTTAGCTACTGTAAATGTTACAGAAATTTAGGAGACACGGTATGGCCATATTTCCACAAAGCATTTGACAATAGTGTCAAGAGGACAAGACAAAGAAATGATGACCGGAAGGTCTTGTGGTTAAAGAACAAGGATGGCGCCTAAGGACACAAGACACAGGGCAGCCCCTTGCAGAGGCCTCAGACTGATCACTGGTTCTAGGTCCAGAAGCAACAGATGGCTGGAACACCTGAATGTTCAGGTGTCTCTCTGACAACAGTGATATTTAAATCAGATTGCTAAATTAATTGATTTATAGTAACAGTAAAGGTGGAGAAATCTTCTTATTTTGGCAGATACATTTGGTATTCTGGCTGATTTGTAAATTCCGAATGATATATAAATTCTGTATATGCATCGTATAAAATCAGAGAATATATGAAAAGAGCAAGTAGAGAGAATAGATTGTTTTCGTTGCCATTGGCTTAAAACTAGGAGAGCCCTGAGCTATGCCCGACTACCAAAGCAGCTCCACATATAAGAACTGGTGAGAAGGGCATCTTGGATACAGCCAAGCCTACTTTGGGTCAGTCTGCCATTGCTTCAGCTGTCAAGTGGAGGGAAGGGCACACCAGATCAGGGATTCATGAAGGAACAAGAGGATGTGGCTCCTGGTCCTTCTCTGGTCCTCTCAGAGACACACCCTGCTGTCTGAGCAGATTATGAGAAGTAAGTGTGGATTCTGCCAGCTTGGAGGATCCCAGAACTTGAAGTTCACTGCCTTCATGCAGTCCAGGGCTCGGGAAAGTGAGTAGCGGCGGGGACATAGCCGTGCCACGAGGACTTCACATCTGAATTCCAGACTCATCGTTTATTTTCTTTTTAATTTTGGTAAAATATACTAACATAAAGTCTATCATCTTAATCACTTTTAAGTGTGCAGTTTGGTGACATTAAGTACATTCACATTATTAAGCAACCATCACCACTATCCATCTCCAGGACTTTTTCATCATCCCAAACTGGAACTCCACACCCATGAAACCATAATTTCTTAATTTATTTTTATGAAAGTATAATTGACATGCAATACCCTATTCATTTCAGATGTACATCATAGCAATTTACTATTTTTATACATTACAAAATGATCCCCATGAGAAGTCTAGTTACCATCTGTCACTATGCAAAGTTATTACAGTATTATTGACTGTATTCCCTATGCTCTACTTTATATCCCCGTGACTTATTTTCACCAAAGTTACAAAAACCTAGGTACCCCTGTGTTTTACTTCTTGTCTGTCTGCCGTCTGCCACAAGGCTGTACTCATTTACACGTGGCTATACCTACTTGGAGGACTGAACACTCGTCTCCTGGTTAGGGTTGTAGGCACACAGAACAAATTTCTCTGCTCCCTGACTCTGTTCCCCAGCACATGAACATCTGCTCCCTGCGTGACCACATTCTTTCTTCCAAGTTAGTATTTATTTATAACAAATTTGGACAGTAAATACATTCATTTTTAGTCCATTTCTGCTATAACAAAATACCAGAGACTTGGTAGCTTATAAACAACAGAAATCTGTTTTTCACCTTTCGAGAGGTTGGCAGGTCCAAGGTCAAGATATCAGCAGATTTGGTGACTTGCAAGGGCCTGTTTTCTGGCTTATAAACAGCACCTATTGCTGTGTCCTCACAGGGTGGAAAGGGGGGCAAGGAAGCCTTCTTTGGCCTCTTTCATATGGGCACTAATCTCTTCATAAGGGCTCTGTCCTTATGATCTAATCACTGCCCAAGGGGCCTAAGTTCCTAAGAACACATCACATGGGGTATTAGTTTTCAACATATGAATTTAGCCAGGGAGGAATACAAACATTTAAACTATAGCACGTTCTTCATAGAGGCTTATGCCTTATTTATCACAATAAGGGTTTCTCAAGCTATCTCAGGTATTTATTCATAGATTACTACTACAGAAGAACAATCTTATTCTTATATGTATTTGTTTTCTAATCTAATTTTGAAAAATATCTTAACTGGATGATAGGAAAATACTCTGTTCCTCCTTCCATTTATTATCTACAGATCCTAGGTCAGTTAGACAATCCAGATCTGGTCAAACAGCACTACAGATGCTGATGGAGAGGGGGAAACCAGCCTGGACTACACCCTCTGGAGGCATGTTTTAGGTAAGACTCAGTTCTTGGCCCTGTTCAACTAAGAAGTTTATCCCTTAACTGGATAAAACTATAAGATCAATATGGATCAAAATTGTTGAATAACTTCAAGCAAGGAAAGAAATGTAAGATTTCAGAATCAGAATCTAAAAAGGGCTAGTGAGATGAAATGATGACCTCTAACACTGAGACTGGATGGTGGTGGTAAATTCAAGGTTCTGAACCTGGATCCCAAGCTTCAACTACTCAAGGGCAGGGCAGGGGTCATGGGGTTTGTAAATGCTCACTCATCTGACTTTGCTCTTTTATACTTACCCGGCTTCCTTGTACTTAGGTTTGCTAGTGACTGATTCTGACAGTGGAATGTGAGTGGAAGTGACATATGTCACTTCTAAAATAAAGAAGCTAAAGATCAGGTGTGCCTTTCCCCACATTTCTTTCCTCCCTTCTGCAGCAGGATGATGCCAGGAGACCAAGAAATGACAAGTTGGAGGAGCCACTAGATGAAAGCAGCATATTTCCTTAGTCACCTCTTTGAAGTGAGCAGCTCAAGTCTCCCTGGAATAGGATGTGAGGAAGAATATACCTTGATTCTGTTAAGCTATTGAGATCGTGGGGTGGTTTGTTTACATGTGAAATGCAGTTAAGGATTTTAGTTGGCAGTAACTTTATATGAATCAACTAGAAGGATGCTTCCTATTCTTAACTTCTCAGTAGCACTTGACCACCAGCCCCTCCCTCTTAATGGAGATACCAATTTCCTCTGGAAATCTCAGCACTTTCTAGGTTTTGTTCCTACCTTGCTAGCTGCTCCTTTCTCTTTCTTTGCCTTTTCTTCTCAAAGGCTATTAATTATGGTGAGTTTCTCTAGGTTCAGTGTTCTGTCCTTCCCTCTTTTTATTTGATGTTCTTCCATATGGATTCAATTACCATCTATATGCAGAAGACTCACAAATTTATTTCACCATCTGAGGACACTCTTCTGAGCTCCAGACACACATAATCAAACTTTCTACTTGATATTTCTTCATGGACTGTTCAATGACTCTTCTTACAAAACTGTACTCATAATCTTTCCTCCCAAATCTGGCCTTCTTCCAGTGTTTCCCACCTCAGTGAATAGCACACCACTTCTCCAGTCACACCAGACAAAAGCTGTACATCCATGAATCCCTCACCTTTATCTAACCCTTCCCTTCCCCATTTTATACGATCCATTATCAAGTTCTACCAATTTTCCTTCTAAATACTTCTCAATTCCATTATCCTCTTGCTAGCTACACCAAGCCACCTTGCCACTATCTGTTACCCAAGTTCCTGCAATAGACTTTTCACTGACCCACGTGCATATACTCTGGTGTCTTCTCAATCCACTCTTCATGGTAATCTTTTAAAAATTAAAATTTCACCTCCTTCCTGTTTAAAACTCCTCACGGTTTCCCATTTGTTGTATTAGGCTGAAGGTAGAACAGAGCCTTGAAGATTCTGAGTGACCTGGCACCCCCTACTTTCTGGCTGACCTCACTTCCTACAGCCTTCCTCTTTCTTTGCTCCATTTGTGTTGGACTTCTTTCCATACCTCATACCTTCACAAGGGTTTTTCCTACCCATTCCCACTGCATATGCTTGTCTCCGAGACAATTTTCTGTCTTCTCATCACCCTATTAGCTCTATCCTTCTTTCAGCATCCTGCTCAAGAGAAGTCTCTTTGAGCTCCCTGATTAGCTCAAATCCTCCAACTACAGGTTTTCATAAGACTGTATACCTTTTCTTAGGACTTATCACAGATGCAATAGTACATTTATTTGTCAGATTATTTGTTCTTCTCTGTATCCTTCACTAGATTATAAGCTCTATGAAAGTAGTGGCCATGGTTTTTTTTTTTGCTCATTTTTATCTCCAGCACCTAATACAGTGCCAGATATAGATTATACTCTCAGTATTTGCCAAAGGAAGAAAGGAAGGAAAGAAGGTAGAAAGGAAAGATGCAAAAAAAGAATAAATGAAAGAAAAAAGAAAGAAGACAGTTGCTTTCTTCTCTGTAGTTGCCAATTTGCACCTGGAGAATTGGGTTAGGTTGTGAGTACCATAGTTTGAGACAAAAACAAACTAGAATATATTCAGAAGAGAGAAACCAAAAAAGTAAGGGAAGGCCAAGTTGGGAATCAGCACCAGATAGATAATTGGAGGTGTTTGTTTTTTTTTTACAATTTCTTATAATCAAGGGATTCTATTTTAAAGAAAAATAAGATGTACTATTTTATGATGTGAAACAATTTACATCATTTCTCTTTTGCAAATAAAGGAATTTAAAAGAAAAACACCTTCAGATTTATAAATAACCTTCAAAATCTATTACTGGGCAAAAATACATGCAAAAATTCTGCAATGTCTCCATGCACACATACTGATTGACACTTTTGTCCCCTTTTCCAGCTTCCTATTTCTATACTAATATAATGGAATTATCTGCTTCAATAAATCTCGTAAGTAGTCTCCTGTGAACATCTACAGTTTAATTCAGGAGGGATAGTTTATAATAATTATCAAAACCATTGTTTTATGTTAGGTAGAATTACTGCCTGATTGCTTCTGAGTTTGATTTTTTGACTTTTAATAATATTGCATATTAATATGAAAGTTATAGTCATGTAATCCTTAATTTTTTAAAAAAATATATAAATACACATGCACATGGTAGCAAAGTTAAAATTAATAACCAGGTTAGCTACCAACTTGGACACTGATAAAAGTGAACCAACCAAATTATAGAACCATCTGCGATGGTCATTTATTGGGAATTTCCAAGTTACTAAAAGTTGTTGATATTTATCACAAAATACATTATATGCAAAACATATTTTGCAGTTTTTTCACTTGTATTTCTTTTTTTATAATTCAGAATTTCACAACGCCAAATATATCCCTTTCACCACTTCAAAGCCTTTGAACTGCATACCAGAGGACCTTTTTTTATTTGTTTGTTTCACCACCAGTAAAAATAGAGGAAGAATCAAATGACTTGATTCTGGATTAAGGAAGGATCTTATCTGAATCAAAGGAAGGATATATACTCTGCAGCACTTAGCTCACAGCAGAATATCAAACTGGATCACCTCAGTCAGTCACCAAGGGCTTCATCAGTGACTATGTTAAGGGAGCAGGAACAAGACTGCGTTCCACATGGCCAATCACATTGGCAGGAGAGCGGGGCCCCCACCGTATGTGGGGAAGAGGTCTGGATTCAAGCATTGCTCACAAGAACATGGTTGAGGAACAACTCAGAAGTCACATGGGACTGGCCTCCAGCTTCAGATCTCCAAATAGGTAAAGGTCAAGGATAAGGCAAGTGGAAGAACTGGATTTCAGCCACTGGCAAAATCTCATGGGATTGTTTTAGAACAGAGTCCAGATCAGCTGCACTCCTGAATGGATCAGAGTCAGAAGGAGCCAGCACCATAGAGTCAAGAGCAAAATTGCTTCAAATAAGCCTTAAGTAAATGGAAGGAATTTAGAATCTCCCCAGGTAGTGGGCAGAGAAGAATGTGAAAATAAAATGATCGCATTGAGCTATGAAAGTCATATGTGAATCAGAAAGTTAATGATTTTAAAAAAACACTTTTGTGTCAGTTACATTCAAGTATCTTATGAAAGTATTCTAAAGAAATGAACCTTGACAATAAAAAATTGTATGACTAACAGACTCAGATCCTCTCTTCATCATTCTTGCACAAATCTGGCCATTGGCAGCATCTATGGAATGAAGAACAAGGAATGAAGATTTAAGGTTAAGGTTGCAAAAAAAAAATCCTGAAATCCCTTTTAAGAAATATTTTTTAAATGTACTTGGCCATCTTATCAGAATAAATACATTTATAAACATTGTTACCAGGTAGCAAGAGGTGATCCTGTCCAATGTTTGCAGAGATTTTAGGGTTGGCAAATATAGTGTAAAATTTGCAAAGATACTGGGCTAGGAGTATGTTTACATTGGATAAGTGAAAAAGCCCAGCTAATGCAGTGAGCTTCATTAATGTCGACAGTCAATTTGAAAACTATAGGCCCCAAAGTTCACTCTGCTTATCAAAACTTTTGGGTCAAAATTATTAGGAAAAAATATTTCAACTCACACCTCTCTTGGTTTTTAAGGGAAGGGGTGTTAAGTTTATGAAATATCAAATATTTGTTACTTGAAAAGATTAAAAGAAATTCCACTTAAAAATGCTTGCTGGCAACATATTCTATGATTGTTTTTAAAAATCCATTAATGAGGTGTGTGTGTTGGTTAGGGGGTGTTTAACAGCCTTAGACCTTGTAAGCTTGAAGTAGTCACATATAACTTACAGTAATTCTTGGAAGTAACACATGTAATTCAACCCTGAATCTAAACCTCTAATCATTTAGTTTTGACAACTTCTGTTTAGCGTGTTCTGCCAACAACATATTAATTAGATGTGACCCAATGGTTCCAGGTCATTGCAGGAAAGCAAACAAAGCTTCAGAGATTACATGCTAAAACCCAACCATCTTCTTGGCTGCTTTGTGAAATGAAGGGAGTGAAAATCTAAAGTAATTCTCATAAAGACCAGCAACATGAGGACAAAGAAGAGACCAGGGACGCATGGATTACTATGATTATATGTCTCTATGAATTGTTTACGTTGCCTGCATAAACCTATTCAGAGTGGTCTTCACACACTCCCCACACAATCTGCTGAGTTTCTAAGGAAAACATAGAAGACTAAATAAACAACTTTGATTCTGCAAAACAGTTGGTATAGAAAGAACACTTACTGTGGTGGTCATTGAGTAATGTATAAAATTGTCAAATCAACATGTTATACACCTGAAACTAATATGATGTTGTATGTCAATGATATTTCAATTTCAGAAAATCCAACCATTTATCTGGGCATATTTAAGTGTTCTAAATATGAAACAGTATTAGTTTGCTAGGCTGTCGTAACAAAGCACCACAGATTGGGTTGCTCAACCAACAGCAATTTATTATTTTTTTTAAGTTCACTGCTAAGTAATGGAAGCGAGTGTGGAAAACATGTGTGCACCACAACAAGGAATGTAACTTAGTCACTTAGAGGAAAATTATTATATCGTCTGTCCCAGTCATATTGGTATTTCATTGGTATTTCAAAGTAGTTATTCCCCCAAAAGATTAATATCAAAATGATACTTCTCATCTTTATTATTATTATTATGGCAATAAGGGTCACTGGTGAAAATCAGTATTGATCAACAACATTGATTTGAATTAAACTTCTTGCAGCAAAAATCTTGGCAGTAGAAAAAAAGGGAAGTGATAGCAACAGGATTTCTATGATTGTAACGTTAATGATTAAAAATAAAAACACTAATGGAAAATAAATATCTATAGTATATTTTGGTTTTTTGTTCCTAGATCGTTACAGTAAGAGGTATCCTGACCTTTTAAGCAATTTTCCTTTCAGAAACACTAATTTCTTTCTATATTCAGTGCTGGGCAGGGATATAGATGCTTTTGCTTTTCCCAGCATGTGGTATTGACTTTGGAGCAAAACTTAAATGGAACCCAGATGTTTCTGCCCTTAGCCCCAACTCTTGCCTCCAGGCCTGCGGTCTCCGGGTTTCCTTAGGCCAACCCTGATTCATAACTCAGCACCTTTTGGAATTCCTGGAAAAGAATCTACCCACTCAAAAGTATTATTGAGATATATAGACTTTATTGAAACCTCTGAGGGAATGGTTTGCTTTTCAAACTCCGTAACAAGCAACTAAAAAATTAATACAAAATCTTCTTCTAAGCTCTTAGACACCCTCCCCCGCTTCTAACCATCCTGGCTGAATTTTCTGCCCTTCTTCTGGAAACTCTGACAATTTCAGATTACTCCCCCATCTCCTGTGCAGTGCCATTCAACTCTTCCCGCATCTTCCATGCCAAACGTGATACACTTAAACGCAGCATGGCATTTAGGCAAAGGGCCCTCCAGGTAACAAGACACACTTGCTTTATAAGGCAATTTATTGACCCATTAGGATCTCATCTTTCATACTAAGAAGTTCATCCAAGTGGTTTTTTTCCCCTATAAATATAAAATGTTCTCTCTAAGAAAAATTCTGTAGAATAAAAATTTCTCCATTTTTCTTAATAAAAGTCACTTTCCCTGATTCAGAAATTCCAATAGCCTATAACGACACCATAAGAAATAACAAGGAATGTGACAATCCACAAACATATCTATCAACTCCCTAGAGATCTCTCTCCTAGAATAAATTCTAAAAAATTCTAATTTCAAAGTATAAATTTCCACATATGTTTTGGTCTATCTAGAAGATCTGGTGTTAAACAGATATCTTTGTTTTGAAAATGACCTTTGATCACCCAACATCATTTCCCCATTCTACTCCCCAAGATTACATATATTTTTTAGAAGAAAAGCCTCAGAAAATTGTATATCTCATAAGTTCATGTCAATAGGATCCAAAATTTTTAAAGAAGCAGATTCATCTAGTAAAATAACTTACTCAAAGATCCTCTTTTCTTGTAATAAACCATAGCAAAGAGAATTTGGACTTGCAAATGTGTGTGTTATGGCATAACTAAGATATAATTAACAAAATGAAATAAGCATTAGAATATGAATCTAAGAAGGGCCTTGGTGGAGTGATGAGGAGTGGGGGTAAGGGTAGCATGGAGTGGGTGGAAATTACACCTGTTTGATTTTCCACTTGTGTGCTGTGACACCATGTGAACTTAGCGTCAGAGCTTCAGGTCTGACTCTGGCTCCCTCTATAACATTAGTGAATTATGTCATCTTTTGAGTTCCAATTTTCTCATCTGTCAAAGAGGGCTAACAAATCCTACCTCATAGCATTATTGTGAACATTAATTATATGAGTATTTTACACATGGGAAGACATTAAGGCAATGCAATTGGAATTTCATAGATGCAGAAAGTGAGCCTCTTCTTCCTATGCTCAACTTGGGGTGCCTCTTTGTGAGCCCCCCAGATCATCTGTGCTTAACACTCAACAAGCTTCCATGGAGATTGTTTTGATCCAATATTTTGTCTAAAATTTGCTAGGTTAGCTCCGGGGCCACATTCTGACTTTCACGGGCCCAGGCACTTTTGCCCTTGTGGGCTCCTTCCTCCATAAAAGCATATTCAAAATTATGTTTTCTGAATGTGTTGGCATAAAGATGAACACAACCTGGGCTTGATCTATTTTTATATACTTATTATTATAATACTCATTTTTCTTCCGATTTTTTTAAAGGAGTGAAAACATTTTTGTGGGCCTCTAAAAGTATCTTGGGCCCTGGGCACTCTACCTACTGAGCCTACTGGATAAGTCAGCCCCAGTTAGCTTCTTGCCCCTCTTGGAGGCTCCAACTTTTCATTTGTGGTACTTTTTCTCAAGTTTTTAAGGAAAAGTCTCAACCCCCTCTGTTCTCTTACTCTTTGCTGTACACATTAATTTTCTCTAATCTCTCTTCATAGACTCAAACCTCTTATCCTTTTATCATCTGGTTGATTTCCTTGGGTGCCTTTGAATTCTAGCCAAGGTATTGATGTTTCTCTTTGGTTAAGTGTAAAACTGTATATGATATCCTATGCCACCTGATGTAGGCCATATTGAACAAAATGATTTATTTCCTCTCAGACATGTGAAACTCTACTTTTTGAACTTTTCTAAGTGCATTTGGGCTTTTTAATTTTTATTTGTTTTTAGTAGCTGTCAAGGCATATTTAATTTCTTCTGAACTCTTACCCTCAGATTTTACTGCTTCCCAAATGTCATTGTTTCATTTGTTCCTTTTTATACTTCATACACAGAATATTCTCAAATCAAAACTAATAATAAATCAAACACTTAGCCATGGAGATTCGGCATACCATCACCTGTCTCCAAAGTGTAGCCATTAAAAGAAAGGGGCAACCTCAGCGACCCAGGTTTTAAGAGTGTTTACAACAGAATGGCACATGAAATATGACACAATTCACCTTTCTTTGCTACATGGTGATCACTTAAAACATTCACTTTACATTTATCTAAAAGTCATTTATACTAGTTTTTGCTTTATATTAATTTAAGTAGTTTAAATTTTTATTTTATTTCTGGTTTCAAAATTCTAGATGCTTAAAAAATGGTTTCTCTGTTTTCTCTACAGTTTTACTAATGAGTATTGAATTAACATAATTCATTTTTAATTATACTGTGTTGTATTCTAAGAAAAGAGTTAAGATCTATAAAGATGCATGCAATATGGTATCACAAAATAAATTTGAAATAAATTAAGAAACAAAAGTAAGGAAATAAGTTAGAAAAAGAAATAAGGAAAATAGAAAAGGAAATAAGTCAGAAATGTATGATAATATATGCTTTGAGTGCACACACTCTTGCTGGAAACTGGCCACAGATTTGACTTGAAGCACAGTTTTTGAATACTAGGGTAAGGCAAACAATGTATGTCTCAATTCTTCCACCCAAAAACTGATAAAAAATATTTACTAGATACTTACTTGGGATGAATAAAAATAGTATCAAATAATTTTTATTTGATCACATGGCTATGACTCCTTTAAAGGGAAGACAAAATGTTATATCATAAAGTTTACCTCTGTTCCATCCCCCTTAAGCTTCCCATCTGCCGCTTCTGATTTCTCAGTAACACAAGGAAAATTGTCAATTATCTACAGCCGGAAATTCTCATCTGCTTTTTAAAAATCATCAGGGATGTCAAGCTGTGCACTGCCAAACTAAGGGATGCTCTTCACAGGCTATATGTTAGAAATTAGAAAACAAAAATATAAAGACTATACAAAAGAGTATAAGATGCATCTTAATTACACAGAGACAATATCTGTTAACACTTTGTTCATCTTTTATTTTTTTAAGGACAGCTTCCTACAAGGGGAATTCTTGCATCAAAAGATATACTTGTTTATGGGGCACCTGGGTAGCTCAGTCAGTTAAGCATCTGACTCTTGATTTTGGCTCAGGTCATGATCACATGATGGTAAGACCCAGCCCCACGTCAGGCTCTGTGCTGAGTGTGGAGCCTGCTTGGGCTTCTCTCCCTCTCACTCTCTCTCTGCCCCTTCCCTGCTCCCCTGATCGTGCGTGTTTTCTCTCTCCTTCTCTGTCTCTTTCTCTCTCAAAATAAATAAATAAACATTTTAAAAAAAGATGTGCTTGTTTTTAAAACAAAATTTGTCAAATCAGCCCTCAATCTGTAGTGTATGAGGATGGTCATTTCAGTATATCCTTGCTAAATTTGTGGTTCAAGTGTTTCCTTTATTAACATGAAGATAATATTATCTAACAATAACCCTATTAGCTCATAGGGTTACTGTAAATAATAAATGAGTTAGCAATACATAAAATACTTAGAGCAATATTATGCACATTTTTTCCATTATTTACAAATTTCATAGGTAAAATTGGTTTCTCATTTTTTTCATAGTTATTAGGGATATATGGAATATATTTTCATATATTTATTGGACATTTTTTCTTTCATTAATTGTCTATTCAGATCTTTAGCACCACTTTCTAATGGTTGCTTGATTATTTTATGCCTTCTTTGTATATTGAGGATATCAATTGTGTACCTGACATAAATGTTTCAAATATTTCTCTCAGTTCCTGGTTTTTTACCTTTAGTTTTATGTTTCTTTACAAATATGTTCTTTACAAATTTTCCTCTTTTTATATAGAATTTGGGACCTATATTAATCCAGTATGACCTCATCTTAATTTGACTGCCAAGACTTTATTTCCAAATACAGTCACATTCACAGGTTTCTGTGAACATGAATTTTGGCAGAACAGTATTCAACCCATTACATGAAGTAATTTTGTATCCCAAGATCACAAAAATATTCACCTATATTTTGTATGTATGTATGTATGTATTTTTACATTATTCTTTAATCTATCTGAATTTCCATTGTTTTCTGATGTAATTAATGTTAATCATTTAGGCTGGGTACATTATCTTGAAACTTTTTTCAAGTGGTAATGGAAAGGTAAAATATCAAATGTACCATTTAAATAAAAACTTAGAAGTTTCACACACACACACACACACACACACACACACAGTGAGAGAGACAGAGACAGAGAGAGAGAGACAGAGACAGAGACAGAGAAATAAGAAAAAATTAAGAGGACAATTTGATGACCCAGAACAAGCCAAAGAAATACCAGTCTTACCCATTGCAAAATAAATGTTCATCACTCTTGGAAATCTTAGTATTCATCCTAAATCTTAGATTTACATAGTTTTATGAGGATGAACTCACACCGTGATTTATCAGGGGGTGCTCAGCTGAACAGAAGACATTCGTAGCACAAGATGCCTTTCAGTATTTTTTGTTTCCTATGACATCACATGTTTGCTTTCATGTCACACTTTCCCTCAGATCTGGCTTTCAGATGCATGAACGCTCCACCTAGTGCACTGGCTTCATTCATTTCCATGTTGTCCCTCCTCATCCTGGAGCGGATGTCCTGGCAGAACTCTGCTTGTTCCCCATATACTTTCCTGTAAGTCACATTGGATTCTTCAGTGATCTTCAATTATACCAGCGTTTAATGGGATCCTCCTTGGATTGTCTTGCTGTCTGTGTTATGTTACAGTTTGCAATGCCTTGTGCTTTGGTTCTCCCTAACAGTAAAGAATATATATATTTTAGTCTCTGAGACTAAAATCCTCTCTATCCTGCCTGAAATGTCTGTGAGTAGACTGGTATGCTAATTTATCACACACCAGTTATTTTTTTCTGGAAAACTGTATACTTCTACTGAAGATTTTAGGTGGTTGTATATCCTATTAAAAAGATTGTATTCAAGGGGTGCCTGGGTGGCTCAGTCGGTTAACTGTCCGACCTAGGCTCAGGTCATGATCGTGGGTTGGAGCCCCCCATCGGGCTCTGATGAGAGCTCAGACACTGGAACCTGCTTTGGATTCTGTGTCTCCCTCTCTCTCTGCCCCTCCCCTGCTCACACTTTGTCTCTCTCTCTCTCTCTCTCTCTCTCTCTCTCTCAAAAATACATAAACATTTAAAAAAAAAAAAGGTTGTATTGAAGAAATTGCATCCACTGCAGTAATTTCTGGGTTGTATAGCTTCCAATTAACATAAGATTTAAGTTGTTCTTCAAATTGATGCATACATTGAATATTAATCTACCTAACAGCAAAATTGGAAGAAATTATTTTTCAGTCAGTTACTAAATACATCCTAGTGAAAATACTCCTTTTGGATCTAGACTTCTGGGTTCTGGGAAGAAATAGAAGCTAAATCAATAGGCTAATATTAAGTTACATAAATATTAAAACAATACAAGAAAAACCATTTTTTGGCAGAATGAATCACCTTATCAATAACTTTTATCTTATAAAGCTTAGTTTAGAAAGTAAATGGCTAAGTACTATTAGGACACATGGACATTAGAACTCTTTGGGTGTTCATTATTTCATATATGAATATATCTAAACATTGTTATATTTAGGCACAAAATTTGCAGATGTATGCCAGGCCCCATTCTCAACTGCTTCTGCAAGACCACCAGCAAAATTGTTTCTACATATAGATATTACCATAAGCTCTCTGGGCTCCCCTGGGTTTTTCTACATCATTGTCATCATCAATACCCAGTCATTGGAGATCAACTAGGTGCTTTCCTTGGAAACAAGCTTTTACTCTACCACAGTTATGGATGCTGACAGAGGACTTTGGTTCTGGGAGAGACAATCTATCCTAAATAGAATATTTAGTCTAGAGATTTTAACAAATTTCTAAAGGTTTTGTTCTATAACCAGATTGCTGTGAAGGCCTGATTATCATTATGACCCATCCATTCTACTTATCCAACAAATAATTATTTAATGTCTACAATGTGCCAGGCCCTGTTCCAAGTATTAATGTGCTAAACAGAAAATAATTCCCTGCTCCTATAGAATGTACTATATGGTAGATCCTCTTTAACCAAAACTGCAAGTTCCATAATCTCTTAAGAAGAATGTTCCAAAAAGGATGTTGGAACACCAGAAATAAACAGACTTTTTATTGAGATCTGATAAGAATAACATTTTTTGATACAAGAATAAATAGGAGATCTTAATCGTGTAGGTATGAGTTGTGAGAAGGAAGAGGGCCCATATCAGTATTTTAATAACAGTGGAAAAAACTATATGAGGTCAGGTGTTACTGTCATCGGGGTGAAATGGCTGTATAGAATATATGTTGGGTCAAAGAAGGGTGTTGGCCAGTTGGGCCCCCTCTATAGTCATTGGAGGAGTATGTTCATTAATGGGGCAGGGGAGGTTCCAAGCAGCAATGCAAGACACAAATTAGCTGGTTTGGGGTTACACATTTTTGGAATTCTAGGTTATGGGTAAGAACAGCACCAACCCAAATGCTGTGCTCATTTGGTCCTTCCCTGAATCTTTTTGTCCAACAGTGGAATGCTCAATGACAGGAGAAAGCCTCTTCATAAACAATAATGATTTGTGTCTGATGTCAGCTGCGAAGCCATCTAGAAACAATCCCTTACCATCGCCCTGCTCAACTGAACAGCTGCCATTTCCCTGGCCTAGCTTGTACCCTTGTAGATCTGGGCAACACAAACAATGGTCCTGCACCTGCTGCCAGGCCTGCCAGAATGACGGTGGTGCCATCGTTCAAGCCAGGAAGAACATGACCATAAAACACAGACACGCGCCCTTGCTAGCTCAGCTGTTCTCCTCCCTGGTGCTCTCTCCTGCCAGACCAACAACGGGTCCAGTTTGCCTCACAACTGTGGCATGGACACAGAGGCATCATGGGAAGCAGACCTTCTGGAGAGACAAAAAATAAATCCGGTCAAGTCCAATTTAGCTTCATTAACTTCCCATGGGAGAAAAAATGTAACTTGAGTGTTAGACAGGGTCACACGTGAGAGTCCCTATTCCAAATGCCGGTTCTCTTTGTTTTCTTCTTATACTTTCATCTGTCGTTTCCCTTTGTCAGCAGGATTGGGCTGAGATATAGTCTTATTTACTGGACCCAGGGAAGGGAGATAGGGCTTTCACGATTGCTATCTCCTCCTTGACTCTCTCTTCCCTGGTGATTTTCTTGACATCCAGGCTGCAATCACCACTCCTCCTGTGATGACTCCACCAAACTGTAACTTCAGTTTAGATCCTGGACATTTGGTGCTGGAAGCAACCATTGAAATTATCCTAACTCCCAAATTTTATAGATGAGAAAACTGGGGGGCACCTGGGGGGCTCAGTCAGTGAAGCAGCTGACTTTTGATATCAGTTCAGGTCATGATCTCACAGCCCGAGATTGAGCCCCGTGTCAGGGGCTCTGTGCTGGGCGTGGAGCCTGCTTAAGATTCTCTCTCTCTCTCTCTCTCTCTCTCTCTCTCTGTCCCTCCCCTGCTCGTGCTTGCATGCTATTTTTCTCACAAAAATAAATAAATAAACACTTAAAAATTTTTTTAAACATGAGAAAACTGAAGCTGTGACATGTTAAGTGACCTTCCAAGCTTACACAAAGAAGGGGCTAGTAAAAACCAGATTACCACCTGGACCCCTGACTCCCAATTTAGTGCTCTCTCCATCCTACCCTGTTGTCTGTGGTATCTCTCACAACAGCTCATCCCCTCCCCTTATTTTGATTTCTGTTGCCACTTCTGTGTTCCAAGTGGTCATTAATTTTTACATGCCTCTGTAATAGTTTTCTGGCTGATATCCTACCTGCATTCTCAAATTCGTTCTAAGATAAACAGTGCAGATTACATCTTTAGAATCTTTAAAAGAGCTGGGTTTTTTTGTGATTATTCTAACTCAAAAACCTTTAATGGTTTCTTATTGCCTCAAATTAGGTCTAAAGTGGATTCAACCCACTGTATCTGCCTACCTCCAGTTCCCTGTTCTTGCAATGATGCTCATGCTTTTCTATTTACTGCTCCTTCTAGTTGGAAAGACCACCCCACATCTCTGCCTGTCAATATCTCCCCAGCCTTCAAAACTCAAATCAACTGTCACCAACTCCATCTATTATTCCTCACATTGACTGTGCTTTCCCATGACACTTAATTTTCTCTCTCACATGGCATCCAAGTCCACAGTGTAGTTACTGGTGTATGTATTTTATCCCTTCAAGTAGACTTCAGATTTTTCCATGCCTGAGATTCTCTCCTATACAGTTGTATACTTGCCTCCCCCCACCCCCAACATCACTTGATACACTTAAATATGGTGGACCCTCAATTGAATGTCATACTATTTGAGCAAAATGTGACAACAATATAGTTTCTTAGCTTAGAAAGTTCATTTTGACTTTGTAATCTGCACTCGTAGCTGCACTGTATCTTGGAATTAGGAACCAAGGCTTAAGAAAAAGGGATTTTTTTTTCCTTTGTGTCTTATTTTTAAAAATTTTTCAGCAGGCAGTATCTTTTTAAAAAATGTTTCATGGGGGTGCTTGGCTGGCTCACTCGGTTGAGTGTCCGACTCCACCTCAAGTCATGATCTCACGGTTCATGAGTTCGGGCCCCACGTCGGGCTTGCTGCTGTCAGTGCAAAGCCTGCTTTGGATCTTCTGTCTCCCCCTCTCTCTGCCCCTCCCCTGCTTGCATTATCTCTCTCAAAAATAAATAAATATTAAAAGATAAAAAATAAATAAGTAAAAATGTTTTAATTGCAGTAAAATACACAATAAAACAAAATAACATAAATGTACTATCTTGACCATTTTTAAGCATAGTATTAAATACATTTGTATTGTTGTGTTACCGTCATCACCATCAATCTCCAGAACTCTTCATTTTGCAAAACTGAAACTCTACCCGTTAAACAGTAACTCTCCAGTCCCCTCTTCCTTCAGGCCATGAAAACAACCATCCCACTTGCTGTCTCGGTGAATTTGTCTACTCTAGGTACTTCATGTAAATGAAATCATACATTTGTCTTTTTGTGATTGGCTAATTTCACTTAGCATAACGTTTTCAAGTTTCATTCGTCTTGTAGCATGTGTCAGAATTCCTTCCTTTTTAAGGCTGAATAATATTGTTTTTTTAATTTTATATTTTTAAGTAGGCTCCATGCCCAGTGTGGAGCCCAATGTAGGGATTGAACTCATGACCCTGAGGATCAAGACCTGAGCTGAGACCAAGAGTCAGATGCTTAACCAACTGAACCACCCAGGGTCCCCGAGGCTGAATAATATTCTATTGTGGGTTTACGTCACATATTATTTATCCATCCATCCATGGATGGACACTTGGATTGCTTCTCTTTGGGCCATTATGAGTAGTGTTGCTATGAACATAGGTTTACAAATATCTCTTTATGACCCTGCTTGTAATTCTTTTGAATATATACCTGGAAGTGGAATTTCTAGGTCATATGCCATTTTTAATTCTATTTTTAATTTTTTGAGTGACTGCCATACTATTTTCCACCGCACTTGCACCATTTTACATCTGAAAGTGAGATTCCTTTTTTTTTTTTTAATCTTCCAAAAGTCTAAGATGTAATAGAACAACTGAAGTAAAAGATAATAGAAACTGCAGCTCTACGATCCAAGCTGCTTCAGTCGGATGAATCACAGCTGGGTGTTCGGAAGCCAATTCCATGTGAAGAATATGACACAGAACCCTGGAGTTCCTGAGCCTGACTGCGCATCCTCCCACCAGATATCTTGAGCTAGAACCTCTGGGAACCTGCAAACACATAGAACTCCTCCGGTGGTCATATGGCCCGGGTGTATGTGGAGAGTTTTCTCATGGACTATGAATATGCCCACAAACTTGTTTTGCTGATGGTATTGGGGCTGGCAGAGAGGAATAATGAGTTAGTATTTATTTTAAAATATCTACTTGTTTAAACAGATTCATAGTCATAGTCACACCTGGGAACAGGACCCCTTCATGTGCTTAACTCCAGAGTGGTGGGGCAGATGGACTCTGGGGCCACATCCTGCAGGGAAGAATTGAATGGAATAATAGATGGGTGTCCAAGAAATCAGTGACTGTGGAGTTGATTGGCTCTCCGTGTGGTGGACAGAGGATGGTAGAAGAAGGAAGGCAACAGAGAATCCAAGAGTAGGCAGAACTTGGAAACCAGGTAGTTGGGAAACAAGTTGGATCAGGGGAATTCATCGGTAGGGAGCAGGGGTAAGATAAAATAGAGGGTAAAGAAGAAAAATCCTAATTCTAGAGGGAATGAAGTTTTTGGAAGTTCACAAATTAAGAAGTCAGGCATAAAATAATAACAAGGCTAACATTAAAGGTGACATCCTTCTTTCCATAACTTTTTCATCTGGTCGCCCTTTCATCTATGCAGCGACAATCAATGGAGACCTTCTTGGTGCTTGGCATTATTACTCTGGGCCCAGAGTGCTCTCCCGGAATCCTCCGATTCTTGTTACTCAAGGTAAGGAATGGTCCAGCAGCCTCACCATAGAATATTGTTCCTAACACCCTATAAACTGGTTGATTCGCTTACTTTAAGTAGTGTGTTTTCCAAACAGTCCTAGCCTGTAAATAAAAAATGGGCGCTCTTTCAGCAGACATTTCAATAATACCATTAAAAAAGGCCATTTGGGGCACCTGTTGAGGCTCAGTCAGTGAAGCGGCCGCCTTCAGCTCAGGTCATGATCTCATGGTATGTGAGTTCGAGCCCCGTGTCAGGCTCTGTGCTGACAGCTCTGTGCTGACAGCTCAGAGCCTGGAGCCTGTTTCGGATTCTGTGTCTCCCTCTCTCTCTGCCCCTCCCCCACTCATGCTCTGTCTCTTTCTCTCAAAAAATAAAATAAACATTAAAAATTTTTTAAAAATATAAAAATAAAAAGGGCATTTGGTCTTCAGCATTATTTTGATTTCTAATTTTGCTGACACACCCTTGATTAATTTAGGGAACCATTGCCTAATCAGTAGATATTTTCCCCTGATGTTGTTTTGTCTTAAAAAAAAAAAAACCTCTCTCCCCTGTGCCCTGCTTTATGCACTTTCATTGCTTATTAATGTGTGAATAGGAGTAGGAAAAATAACAAAACTAAAATTAGTCGTGTTTCCTACTTTTAGCAGCAGTGATGTGATTTACTAGAGGAGGAAATTGGAACTGTGAACTAAAATTAAACTCTTGAATTATCTGAAGATTTCACTCATTCTTGTTATTCCTAACCCCAGGAAAGAACTCTGTGTTTACCACGAGGCAGGAAGCTTCATGCAAGAACACAGTTCAATTCCAAACACTTCCTGCCAATTCTGAACAAGCATAAATTGTGTTTATATCTCAAACATTTAGGTTAGCAATCTTAATTTAAAATATGCTTCCTATAATTTCATCACTTATGTATTTGTTAATTAAACTGGTAATGTTATAAAAGTCAAATTGAGTTTCGATTTAGTTTTGCAATTATATTTTTCACCACCTAAAACAGTTTTATAGCTAAGTATAAATACAGAGCATTCTTTGAATAGATAATCATCATTACCTAAATTAAGCAAGTGTTTGGGGGTTCCTTCAATCTTCTAATGGCACATTATTTCTGACTTTAACTGACAAGAGGCTGACTTACCTGCCCCATGGTAAGTGAATCACCAATAACTTTAATTGCATCCAATATTCCCTCTGAAACTGTGCTCTTTTTTTTTTTCCTTCTTGATTTGTACTATCTTCGTGACAACTTGGTTGTTAAATAGGTGTTTAGGGTTATCACCTCTGAGAGTTTCTGTGGAAGACATTCAATGCATTGGAAGTAGAGACAGAAATACTTATTCTGCTCTAATCTTTGTTATCTTAAGCAAAAATTTAATATAAAAATTCAACAGAGATGCTTTGTAATGGCAAAATCCAATGTATTACGACTGGTCCATCTTTTTATTTCTAGTCCATCATTTGTCAAAGTTGTTGTAAGTATCGCTAACCCACAGGATGCTCCACAAAAAGTGGTTCTGAGGTAGAAGACTCTGGAAAATGTTGAGCTGCATTCTCATCTTTGGAGAGGTCCAGGCCAATTAGTGTATTACAGATTGAGTAACCTGTGTTAATTTATTCGAGTCTTTCCTACGGTTATTCAGAAAATCTCTTTCTCCTCCATGGAAATAATATTCCAAAAAACACTGCTTTTTTTTCATGCTTAAAGCACATTTACTAGTGTCTGTGTCATGACCCTATGGTAAACCCATAGCACAAAAAGAAACTGCTTTCTGATCAACAAGTCTTGTGTTACCTTTAAAACACAATGGGGATTCCCCATTACATGGCATATCCTTCTGTTCAGAAAGTTGGCTAGATGATGCCTAGCAAATAATGCCAGGCGGTTAAAATTGGGTTGCTGAGGAAAAGTACAACAATCGAAATATTCCTTGGGTTTATAGCATCTTCAATAAATTATAAATCAAATGTATACATGCTTGAAATTACTATTAGCTTCTTGCAGAAAGAACAAGTATTCATAGGGATGTTAGCATTGATATGTCTTCCTTCAATGAGACGAACCATTAAGTTCTAGTTCTTGTTATAGACCGTCATTCTTGCCAACACATTTTTAATTCTTATAACTAAAGAAGTGACAGTTGTCTCCTTCTCTGTTTTGACTTTTCCTTAAACTGATACTACTTTTCAACAAAAATTTGCTGTTTTCCTCTTACACAAATGAGTTCTTACTTTACATGGGACTGATATTTGCAGGAGCCTTTCAGCTGTTTGAGGACATAGCACAGGATGGACATTGGCATCCATGCACTTCTGTCCCAGTTTTGCAAACAAACCCATTTAGCCTCTTGCCAAATTTTCACACTGTGGACGCTGATGCAATGGACCTCAAAGTATCCAGGCTTGGGGAATAGATTAACGTTGAATGTAAAAGATGGAAGTCACCTCAGAAATCATTCAGTTCAGGAGCCCTCAGTGCTGGGCAGCTTGAACACAAACAAACCAGCAAACAAACAAACAATGCTTAAGGGCCCAGCACATGAAAGATTTAGATTTAATTGATCTTGGGTGGAGTCTCAAGTCTGGGATTAATTTTTTTTTAATCTCCATTGGGGAGGGGAGATAAAAGTGCAGAGCAATTGAGAGCAATTAATCATCACAAATTTCATTTTATGAGTGAGGGATTTCTTGAGCAGTTAAATGATTTGCTTGCTTACTGCTGCAAAATTAATTAGCTCATTTGAATCAGGACACATTCAATCCAGATCTTCTGACTCTTCACCAGTACACTTCTGTCATATGGAGCTACCTCTCCTCACCACTCTCCTTAGCTGTGTGACCTGGGCAAGTCATACAACTCCTCTGTTACCTTGTCAATCGTACCTGACAAGAACCACCGCAGGATCAACTAATCAATGGAAAACATGCCTGTGCAAATTTAGATAGCGTCGCTAATTCATTATAAATGATCCAAACCACATTGTTCATTTGCGCTGATTAGCGCAATGCTTCCCATCAGCTTTCACGTGGAAAAGTGTTTTCCTCAATTCGCATTTGAAATACCTTGGCATGTTATTCACTTCCAGATTCCGTGTCTTTCTGGAATCTACTGAGAGTTTTTCATACTTCTGTGCCACCATCGAACCCACCCTGAGACACAATCCCTTTTTAATAGTTTTTCAAAGGGAAACAAAAAAAGGAATCCTTAAATAAGTGTTCTACCCCCGTGTCCTGGGCTATGACAGTGCTTTGCGATACCACAAAATAAGAAGCAAGAACAAGTGAAGAGAAAATACTTTCTCCACACTTTCCCGTGGGGACCCAGCCAGCAGCCTGGCCCCTGGGAAGTGGCCCGCGTGCTTTCCTCACCTGCGGCATTCCTGCCCCCATGAGCTCAGCACGGCCCGTTCTCCACACTCCCAGCTGCTGTCTCCACGCCAGCAGAGTGTCCATTCTCAGTGGGTCAGCTCTACACCCAGAGGAAGACTACAGCAGAGGACAGAGGAAGGCCACACACGGGGTTGTGTGCGGGACCGCCAGTGTGTCTCTGCAGAGCGTATGAACTGGGTTGCCTTGATGCTGGAACTCTAGCTAGTTCTTGGAGTACCCTTTAGAATCTCGACATTGTAGGCCACTGGGGATAGTTGGGTTGTCTGACCGGTGACTACCAGTCTAAGCTCTCAGCTACTAACCTGGGAAAATGCAAAAAGTACCACTGACAAATGCCTAACTGACCCCTGGATACACAGACCCAGAAAGTGCCATTATTTCTAGGCCATCAGGATTTAACTTGATGTTCCACTGGGAATTACAGGGCTTCCTGTGTGATCCTCATTACCGTGAATAACTGAATGTTGGAAGTATGTCAGAGAGTTTCTATGGACAATGTTTTCCACCTATCTTAAAGTGATGGCGGTTTGTAGGAAAATCATTTCATGGAAGGTTCCTAGAACGTGCTGATCTAAGCAGCTAACATCCGTCTCTCTAAATCAAGTCATGCCATGGTTTCAGCTTAATTACCGGAATAGGTGTTCAAGCTAAAATCAGTAAATACCAGAAAGTAAGTATTATCGTAAAACAGATTGCAGTTCCAGTAAAGGTGCTGTCTATGAACAGCACCAGTCTATGAAATGTGCTGGTTACAGATGTCCATCAGCCCCAATCCTAAATGATATAGATTATAGAACAAAAGGGGAGGGTGCCCACAGTAGCCAGGACAGATGCTCCTAGTAAGGCACCACAAAGCAAAATCAAATCTAAATGTTCACAAATGATATGTTGTGACCAGGCGGAATAACATCAGACAGACTCGGGTTTTATAACTGCTGTAGGTGACAGTCTTCTCCAGGAAAAAAAGGAGGAGCTCCATTTTTAATTCAATGCCTATTTTTAAAATTTGTTTTATGTTTATTTAGTTTTGAGAGAGAGAGAGAGAGAGAGAGAGCAGGGGAGGGGCAGAGAGAGAGGGAGACACAGAATCCAAAGCAGGCTCCAGGCTCTGAGCTGTCAGCACAGAGCCTGACACAGGGCTCAAACCCATAAACCCTGAGATCATGATCTGAGCCAAAGTCTGACTGAGCCACCCAGGTGGCCCAATTCAATGCCTGTTCGAAAACCTTCATCTACATCTATATGACTTGCATACAGCAGGCGCCCAGTGATGTGAGCTAAATGAATCTTGTAGATAGGAAGAGGAGAGAACATGTTCCAAAGAGCTTTCCATCAGACTTGTTGCTCAGCATTGTCTGCCTCCAACTCACAGAGGAGGACCAGCGGAGGGGCGGGTAGGAGGGAAGGCAGGTGGTTGTTTTGCTATGAGAATTTGAATCAAGTTTCCTAAACTTCTGTCCAGTATCTTTATGCAAAACTGGTATCCCTTTCTGGGAGTCTGATCTTTTCACCATTTATTTCCTAATTTCTTTTCCCCTATAGGGGGACATAATGATCTCTTTGAACCTGAGGATGTGTTAGGCCTTTTACCCTCAGGCTGTAAACTCCCTGAGAGGGTAGCTGTATTTCTTTCCTAGCATAATAGGTGTTCAACAGATAATTGTGCATTCATGTTAGATGTATGTCTTATGCAACGGCTTCACCAATGAGGCCACTGTCAGCCAAGAGATTTTTCAGTTCATGCCTTTATATTCTGGACACTTTCCCATCGATACAGATGTGCTTCATTTCTCTCTTAATTTATCCTCCTGCCCTCCCTCCCAGTGTCCTCCTCAACCTCACCCCCTTCTATAGCTTAAGGCTCTAGGTCTCACTGCTTTGGGGAGAATTAACTCCTACTTCATTGATATGACTAAAGCTAGTGATAAAGATGTACACAGCTCACCTTGAAAATTTGTTTCAACTTCTAAAAAGTATAATGCCCGTGCCTTCCTCCTGAATTATTTTATTACAATTAAGTTTTTCATAAATGAAAGGAAAATTGGATTGATCCAAATTGGATTGATCCAAATTCTTAGTTCAAGACATGGTCACTATGGGCTCACGCATAGTGTCATCTTAAAACCTTTTGTTTATCTATTTGATAACGTAGTGAACCTTCAAGAACACACTGCCTGACACAAACCCTGGAATGTTGCCAATAACTTAGGTCAGCCAGTGTGTTCCAGTTACCGCCTCCAGTGCACAGGAGCCACTGTCCTGAAGTTTGTCTTTATCTATCATCCCTAGGCTTTTGCAAATGTGGTTTTCATCACATATATGTCTAGATGATATATTGTTTAGTTTAATTGCTTTTTGAACTTTTTGGAAAGGATATCCTGTTGTCTGAGGTACTCTCGCACTTGCCTTTGTCACTCAACACTACCTTCCAATGATTCATCCATGAATCTCCTTTTACAACAAAATAGATTTATCTTTAAATGCAAAAAAAAAAAAAACCACAAAAGCAAAACCCAAAAACCCACAAAAAACAAAACAGCAAAAAAAAACCCCAAATCACCACCTAAAATGCTTATATATTCTCTTGCTATAAATAGTAGGTCCCTGAAATTTAGGTTATGTTAAAGCATAAGACCAATTTCTGTAGAATAATATCTAGAGTAAAATGTGAGACTTTGTCTCATTTATTCTCAGTAACTTCAAGTAAGGCTAATACAAGAATAAATGACCCATTAATGTTCATCTATGTGTCATGCTGTTGCTATTTTCTACTACTTTTTTTTAAACATTTATTTATTTTTGAGAGACAGAGCAAGACAGAGCATAAGCAGGGGAGGGGCAGAGAGAGCAGGGGACACGGAATCCCAAGCAGGCTCCAGGCTCTGAGTTGTCAGTACAGAGCCCAACACAGGGCTTGAACTCACGGGCTGCAAGACCATGACCAGAGCTGAAGTCAGACGCTTAACCGACTGAGCCACCGAGGGACTCCTCTAATACTTTCTATCAATTTGTTACACGAGGTAGGATACAAAAAATAATTTTACTTTAGGGGTGCTTGGGTGGCTCAGTCATTTAAGTGTCTGACTCTTGATTTCTGCTCAGGTCATGACCTTACCATTGATGGGTTCAAGCCTTGAATCAGGCTCTGCAAGAGACACAGTTCAGAACCTGCTTAGGATTCTCTTTCTCCCTCTCTGCTCCTCCCCAACTCATGGTGTCTCTCTCTCCCTCAAAATAAATAAACAAAAGTTAAAAATTATATATATATATATTTTTTTTTACCTTAATATATACAAAAACTTTCTGTGCATCTTTTTAATATGATGCTCAACAATTTGATTCAAAAGATTTCTCCTGTTAGCCTCATATCTAGTCTTTCTAGATTATGAAAATACATCTCAGAAAGGTATTTCTGTTGCCATTTCTTTTTTTTTTTTTTTTTTTTAATTTATTTTTGGGACAGAGAGAGAGACAGAGCATGAACGGGGGAGGGGCAGAGAGAGAGGGAGACACAGAATCGGAAACAGGCTCCAGGCTCCGAGCCATCAGCCCAGAGCCCGACGCGGGGCTCGAACTCACGGACCGCGAGATCGTGACCTGGCTGAAGTCAGACGCTTAACCGACTGCGCCACCCAGGCGCCCCTCTGTTGCCATTTCTTGCCCAAACAGTAGCAAACACCCCTCAAACTTTTCTAGATAAGTTTTCTAGGCTCCATACTATTATAACTCAGAATTAAACTCCCTGGACTCTTTTGGGATTGCTCATTGGAACTTAGTCTTTGAATCTTCTGAGACTTGGCCATTAATAATCTAAGCTGATTCTGTCACTCAGTAGTTGCCCAACTCACCACAGAGCTGCAGCAGCAAATCAATCTGGCCTCAGACGTCCACTCTGCAGGCCTGGAGGAAGCTGGACAACTCCTCATTCTCCAGCTGGAGGACTCAGACCCTCACACACCAGATCTCTCCTGCCAGGCTATTTGCACAGCAGCATGGAATTCTGATTTAAAAAAAAAAAAAATTAAGCCTCAGGAGCTGGTGTTGAGGTTCTGGCTGTATGAAAGATGAGTCTGAGATATGAGAAATAAAAATACAGGCTGAATGGCTGAAAAAAATCCAGAGTCTAGTTCTTGCCTTGGTAATAGTACAGAGGAAATCTCTAAAATGTTAACCAGAGACTGTGATTCTAACAAAAGAGGAAAGGTTTCTTCGTTTCCTGTGGCCTCAAAGAATAGCTGTAGTTAAGGAACCAACTTTGAAATGAATTACTTTGATTATATGATTGCAGTCTTCTTGTGTGTTTGGCCAAGACCCTGCTGTGTTCAGCATTCTAGTGGGTGCTGGAGAGGACCCAAAAGGAAGAAAAGAAACTAACATTTATTACATGACCAGCACTGTGTGAGAGACACTTCTCCTTTACAGCTGGGGTAACTGGTGGTCAGACAGGTTACCTAACTGCCATGCTGTATAATAGTTTCAGCACTAGGTCTGAGTGCAAAGCCCATGTTCTTTCCATAATAGCATTTCCTACTCTTAAGTAATTTTAGAATCTAATTGAGGAGAAGGGTGCAGGTGGGCACATGCACACACACACACACACACACACACCCTATAGTATGTTTATTGATGGCCAGGAGACTGGATTGGACGAGAATTGTCACTGGAATGAAAGAAGAGAGGTAGAATCCATACGGAGAAATGCTGGTCCAGGGTTCAAGCTCAAGCTAATAACCATCAGGCAACAGAAGGGAGGCTTAAGTAGGACGGCTTTGTTAAAGACGGATCTTAGAAAAGCTAATCTGATTATAGCAGTCCAGATTTGATGGCAGTGATCATACGACAGAAGAGAAAGTGTCCCATAGGAGGGTCCCATTTTTTTAGAACATGGTACATGGTAAATAAAGGTTTATTAAATGAAAAGTGGAGATATTGTGAATGAGGATGCGACAAAACTCAATATATATATATGTATGTATATATATATATATATATATATATAGAGAGAGAGAGAGAGAGAGAGAGAGTCATTCAAAAACAGTTCAAAGACAGAAATTGTTCCTTTTATTTCTTTCATATCTTCAGTGCCTATGGCCATCTGGGCACAGAGGGGGTACTTAATAAATACTTTTCTAATCCACTAAATGTCTTTGGAGCATAATCTAAAAAAGACTTATTTTCGTTTACGCAACATCAACTCACCACATGGAAACTCTTTATCCTTTCTGCTCTCATCCACACCCTGCTGGTTGGAAGACTTACAGTTAGAGTTCTAAGAGAGTGGGATTTTCTAAAACTGTGGAGGGAACACAGAGCCACTGTGGTGCTACGTTGAAATAGTAAAAGATGCTTTGCAGAAGCCTTAGGGAAGTGTTAATAAAAAACAAAACAAAAGAAAACAATGACAAAACCCCAACCCTCTCTCTCACATGGTCACTACTTCCATTTTTACCTTATGTATTATCTGAAGCCTCACCTCTTCTTCCTTGTGGATATAACTGGTTCGCCCAGAAGCATCCTTTTCTTTGTGGAACCTAATTTCACCTTTCCGGGTGGTTCTGGTGGGGCTGTCAACAGCATCTCCTCATTGCTGAAAGGTGCACTTGACCTGTGAGGGTCAGTCAGACCAGCCACTCTCCCAGCGGAGTAATTTAGCAGCATGAAGCAGGGCCAATTACAGTCTTTCATGAGTCTTGTCTCCAGGCCACCCGGCCACAGAGGATCTCTTCTGGAATCACACATTGTAAGAATAGGCTTATAGATGCCCTCAACTATCTTCCCCACCATATGAAAAGACTGCCTTCAGAATGAAGCCATCAACAGAGAAGGCCAAGTTGAGATACAGGAAGAGAGATAGATCCTGGCATCATCTGAATTCCTGCCTCATTCTGTGCTCACGGTAGGTACCACCCCTGGACTTCCCAGTTACATGGTCCAGAACTCCCCTTTCTGCTTGCTCTACACAGAGCTTGAGTTCTGTTGCACCTAAAATAAATCCCCGATGAAAACCCTTCCTCCTTTCGCCACCCCTCCCGATCTGATTATTATTACCCGTCTCTCCTGGTTTCTTTCGCACCTCTGCTAGAAGCTCTTCTGTCAGAAAAACTTCTCTAAGGGTAGAGTTAAATTTCCTATTTTAGGACGCAGAAGCATGTAGAATAATGCACAGTGTGGTAGGTGCTGCTAAATGCAGATACTCTTCTTCGCCTAGATCTGATATATTCCATTTCGTCTTAGAGTGGATTCTCCATCATGTGCTTCAGGGAAGATCTGCTTTCATCCCTGGGGCTGAGCAATCAGGGGGCTCCTTTCCTTTATGGAATGCCCAACCTTTAGTTCTGATTTAATTTTATTTTTTTAAGTTACTTTTCTCCATTTCCTTTGCTGCCCCTTTCTAGAACTCATTTTAAAGACTTTGGGATCTCCTCGAAGTTCCTCTAATTCTACTGCATTTTATTCCCTGTCACTAGCTTTTTGTTCCACTTTCTGGGGGGAGATTTGAACTCTATATTTTATGTCTTCTTCTGAGCCTTTCATTTCTGCCATCACAATTTTAATTTCTAAGAATTCTTTTTTGACCTTGAAAGTTGTTTTTATGGCATTTGGGGAATCATACATTGCATAAATCATATTTTGCTGAGGATATCAATGATAGATTTTAGGGAAAACTTTTATTTCCTCATGGTTGTTTGTTTTGTTCTATATCATTTATGTTGAAGGCTTTTCCACAGGTTCTGAGGATCTGAGGTATTTGCTCACATTTAAGGAGGAGGCCCATGGTGCTTGGGCAGAGCTTGTCAAGGGTGGACCCCCTGCAGTGAGACAGGCTCTTATGTCCCCCAAGGACGAGTTTCCAAACACCAACAGGAAGGCGTCTGCTGGGCTGAGCCTATGGGAGCTGAGTGCGAAGAAGAGCTAGGGGTGTAAGTGATCAGTTACGGGTTTGGTACCCTAACCTTCTGCTTTACCCTCTTTTCAGAATAAACCTCCAATCTCTTGCTTGTGTGGAAAGGGGCTGAAATCCAGGTTATGTGTGGAAGAAGATGAATATGGGGACCTAAATACTTCTTCAGCTGAACTTCACTAGCCTTCTGTTATTAGCTCACAGAAACCTCTCACGCCTGAGCCTTTGCAGGGAGTCTGTGGTGGGAGTCAGGTGGACCGTCCGCTTTCCCTACTCCTGGTTTTGGTTCTGACTCTAAAGATTCTGCTAAGTCTTCCATCTGCTTTCCATTTTCTAAGGTTTTGTTGTTGTTTCACCTCCTCTATTTTCTTAGGCTTCAGGTTTATGCAGTTTTAAGACATCCCTTTTGCCAAAATCCAGTCAAATATTTTCGAGACCGAGAAGGTAGTTCTATATGCCATTTTTACCTGAAAGTCTTCTTTCATTATTTTCATGGTATGGAGATCTTGCAAAGAAAATACATCATTTAAGTTATACATATCATAGGTTTAACCCAGACTGGACAACATCTCAGAAGGCAGTGTCTCCTCAGGCTTCACACTCATTTTGAAACAGGACCCAGCGCCAACCCACATTCCTGACAAGCCAGCTGGATCCCATGAAGCCTTAGTGATCAAGATCACTGTTTTCGTACTTTCAACTGAAGACGACACATTGTAGCGAGTGATGCGATTAAAAAAACAAAAAATGAAAGTTTTCATATGCTGTATGAAGAAAAAATAATACTAATTAGAGATAAGATAGAGATTATGGTATGGGACTTAGAGAATAGGCAGATGTGTTTTGACAGTGATTGTACGATGGAGTAAATGAAAGCTCAAAGCCTCAGCCACCACAGGGCTGAGAATGCCTCTGTAGGGACACATAGGGACCCTGGAATATGAAGCTGAGGAGCTGAGCAAGCACGTGGCAAGGCACACTTCATACTACGGCACACTGAAACCCACGGCTGTCACTGCCTCACTTAGTCTAGCTTTTTTATACTAATTGTACATTCTAATTATTCATAGTTGATATTTAGGAATATAATTGATTTTGGTGTAAGTTTATATGCAACTACCTTGCTAAATCATGTACTCTATTTGTTTACTTAATTGTAGATAATTTTGAACTTTCTACATATACATGCATGTTATCTGCAAATAATTCATTTCTTCTTTTACTATCTTTATACCTTTTTTTTTTTTTTTGTCTTGCTCCATTGCACTACTAAGGACTTCCATTTCAGTGCTAAAGTAGTGATAGCTGATATCGTTTTGTTCCCAACCTCAGGGGAAAATTTTTCAATATTTCAGCATTAAATATGATGTTTGCTACACATTATCATAGATAATCTTTTATCAAATTAAAGAGTTTCTCTACTATTCTTACTTTGGTACATTTTTGCTTTTTGTTTTGTTTTGTTTTGTCTGTTGGTCGTAAGTGGTTGTTGGATTTTATCAAATGCTTTTTGTTGCATCTATTAAAATTATAACATAATGTTTCCCTTTTATTCTGTTAGTATGGTGAATTATTAAGATCAATTTTTTAAATATTAAAGCAAACTTGCATTCCTGGAATAAGCTGAACTTAGTCTTGATATATATTATCTCTATCCAGTAGGGATTAAATTTGCTAATATAGTGTTGGGATTGCTCATGAATCTCTCATGAAGTCTATAATTTTTCTTTATTTTAATATACTAATTCAATTTTAGTATAAAGGTTACACAGGCCTCATAAACAAGTCGAGGATAAGGAAGTGTTTCCATTATTCTTTCTCTGGATGACTTTGTATAAAATTAGTATTATTTCCTCTTTAATTATCTGCAAGAATTAATTGTTGAAGCTACTGGAATTAAATATTTCTTTGTGGAAAGACTTCTAATTATACAGCCAATTTAGTTAATAACAGATACTCATCTTCTCTAATTTTTAGTGTCAGTCAGTATTGGTAATTTTTTGTGGGGGATTTTGTCTTTTTCATCTAATTGCTTTAATGTATTGACATAACATTTTTCATAATATTTCTATACATATTTTATGTCGGTAGGTTCTGTAGTGTCCCCTCTCTCATTCTTGATATTGGTAAATTGTTGCTTGTCTTTTTTTTCTTGATCAGTTTTACTATATGCCACATAATTGTATTAGTTTTTTCAAATAATCAACTTTTGGCTTTTTTGCTTTCATTAATATACATCTGTTTCCTATTTCAGGACTTTTCATTCTTATCCTGATTTATTTCTTCTTACTGTTTTTCAAACTTTTACTCAAGTTTGAGTGTATTATATTTTAATTATTTTGATCAAAATTACTCCTAACTTCTGATGTGATTCCTTTGATCAATGGGTTGTTTTTGAGAAGCATATTGCTTAATTTTAGAAGAGTTGATGAATATTCTAGTCATCTTTTTTATCTTGATTTCTAGTTTAAGTCCTGGTTAATAAATTCTGTGGTGAGAGAAACTACTCTAAACTCAAAGCTTTGAAATTTGGTAAGACTTGCTTTATGGCCCAGCAGATATTCAATTCTTGTCCAAGTTCCTTTTGAGTATTTTGTTGCTTTGTGTAGTGTTCTGTATATGTTAATTAAATGCAGTTATTAATCATGCTGTTAAGGTATCATATATTTTAATTTTTTGGCTTTTTTTTAATCAGCACTGAGAGATGTATTAAAATCTCCCACTATTACAGTGGATTTGGTTATTTCTTCTTGTAGTGCTAAGTTTTGATTTATACATTTTGAATTTATGTTATCATATGCTTACAAATTTAAAATTGTTATATTTTCCTAATGAATGACCATCTATCTTTAAGAAATATCTCCCTTTATTTCTAATACTACTACTTTCTCAATCTACCTTTCTTTGTAATTAATTTCTAAAGTAAGTAATTTATAGTTGGGTTTTGCTTTTTAAAAAACCCAGCCTATCACTATATTTTTTCTTGAAGTTATTTTATAAACCAAGACAGTATATATAATCACACACTCTCTGTTGTCTCTAAAAATGCATATAGTATGAATCCAACAAAATTATTAAATTCAACTCTCAAATGGCAATAAAACTCCATTTATTCTCTTCTTTTCCTTTGTGTAATTATTGTAATGCATTTTGTGTTTAGGTATAGTATATTTATAGCATTAGATATTTAGGTATTATAGGTAAAATCTGTTTATTTCTTATTTTTAAAATCTTTTTATATTTTCTATTTCTCTTCAGCTTTCATCCTTTGTGCTAACTGCTCTGCTGCTATTTCTAGTTTCGTGTTTGCTTTTGGAATTATCTTATCCTTTATTTCAAATTACTTCTTGAATTCTGTCACTTCATTACTAAATTTTTTCCATTCTGACTTATGTTGTTCTTTCAGATCTTGCAATATATTCTCAATTTTTAAAAGATTTTTTGAAATAGTATATTACAATTTTTTTCTGTTTTTAAATGTGTTTGTAATATTTAACTTTAATGATTTGTCTCTCATTTTAATGTGAATTTAATATTCATGAACTTTTATAAAGAAGCAAACTTCAAGATAGCTTTCAGAGTTTCTTTTCATGTTCTTGTGTCATGTTAAAAAAAAAAAAAACCTGGCAGCTCTTTTTGAGGTTTTCTAGCTCGGTTTTCCTCCCCCATTTTAATCTGAACCTTCTCTTTCCTTCCTCTCTATTGTCTCTGTCCTCAGCTTTTATTCAGATCTAATTTTTTTCTCCTCACTGTGGGGTTCTGTCATGAATGGAATCATGACTAGTCCATTTTAGGAGTTCGCAAGGACCAGCCTGCTCCGTCCCTCCAGTCCTTATCACCAGACTGTTTGCACTGCTGTTGAATTGGGCAAAATCTCTCCTGGCTGCACTTGTCATGAATATGAATGAATGTGGTTTATGTGGGGACGCTCTGGTCCTCAGGTCTGACAGATGTCTGGTACTTCCCTATGCTTCTTCTCACATGGAAGCTAGTAACTGCTAGGTCTTGTGACTATTAGTAATCTGTTCCTATATTCTTGTATTTTGAAGTTAACAGGGATATTCTGTCACCCATTGTGTTGTTTGTGGATTTTTTATGTTGCTGTCTAGTTGTCTATCTCTTTTTATGTGGTATTTGGGAAGATCCAAAAATTATGTTGCCACCTCTGCCCCAGTCATCTCAGATTTCCTCCAAATAAGTTAGCAGTTCAAATGTAGTTTTTCTCTCTAAAGTCCTTACGAATTACATAGAAAGTTCCCATGACTTGGAAACTTATAAACATTTTTTAATATCTGTATTTATTACAGGAGAAGCTTTATTGCCTTGGGAAAAATTATAAAATGAATCCACAGTAATTTATAGTTGATTCACAACCCACAAATCATAAATTACTACCTAAAATGAGTTTTTAAATAAAATTTTTATTGATCTTTAGGATAAGGGAAATGACATAAAACCCAACAATGTCAGCAACGTTGTTGCTGGCAATTAATATTTTCTCAGAGTTTATATGTCCTACACACGTTCTGATTGGATTTATATGGATTGATTTATTTAATCCTCACACCAATCTTATAGGACAGGACTTATTGTTATTTTCATATTATGGATGATAAAACTGAGGCACAAGGAGTTTAAATAGTTAGCAATAATCACACAGTCACACAGAGGTAAGTAGGTACCAGCCCACTACTCTACTGTCTTCAAACATGTACTATCAGAAAGAAATATCTTCCAAAAATGGTTTAGAGGGCAAATTTTATTCTTCAGGTACTGTCATTGGAGTAAAATATGCATTTAAAAAATCAATATGGGATTTATAGAACAGAGTTGAATGTAATCCTGAGTAATTCTGCATGTATCTTGAGTCAAGCTAGAATGCTCTCCTAGGCACACAACTTCCTCTCTTCTTGGCTTTTTCTACACTTAGAACAACAGAAAATGGCATCAAGAGTAGATAGGGAGTCATGGCAACCTTAATTCAGTCGCTTGATCCTGAGAACTAACATGTTTTCTGCCCGGTTTTCAGAAGTGTATAAAGAGGAGTTAGGCAAGCAGCAGGGAAATCGATGTTCTCACCTCACCTGAAACTCTGGGCTGTGCCTGCATAACAGCAGACCACCAAGATTTCAGGTGAACAAGTTCCTCCTTGACTCATACAAATGGGTCTTGACTTTCAATAACAAGGGGTTAATTTAGACAGACATCAGAAACCAACGCAGGCCCCAGTCACAGAGAGAGCCAGGAAAGACCAGAACCAGCAGCTTCTCCTGCAGAAGGCTGTGGTCTGCGTTCCACTCATCTGTTAGTTTTCCTGGTATGTTTTACACATCTTAATTTGTCCCTGTCTCCAAACAACCCACAAAGCAGATAAGAGCATTTTAAATATATATTTCCTTAAGCTTTTTAATAAGAAAGCATACATGACTTCTCTGCCCCTAAAAGACTTTCAAAGTCTGTAGGCTTTGAAGATACAGAGAGACAGCAAGGTAGAGGCAATTAGGAGAGAATGGGAAGACTCTTCCCCACTCTCCTCCACACAACTTCCCTCAGACCTCTCAGCCTTTATCTACAGATATTACGGAAATATGCAAGACAGAGTTCCTGAAAGGGGCCCTGGAGAGGAGTAGGTTCTGAGTGATGGCATCAGAAAAGGAAGGAGGGGGTAGCACTGTGAGTGAAATACCCACCCAGGTTCATGTATGGTGGAAATGTATGCATTTCATTCATAGATTATGTCTTCTAATGAACTGCCACTCTAGGAATTTTGCTTCTTTTTGTGCATCTTTCTAATACCCTAATTTTTGGAAGGAATGGAGAATACGTTGGCAGTAAGTCAGAAGATGGAGTAAAACAACTTTTTATTTTTCCTCTTAAATTGCCCATCAGTCCATACTAAAGCCATCATAGCTCAATGTCAAGGATCTTCTCCTTTTCTGTCTCCCTCTCCTCTAATCACCTCCCAGACAGTCCAGGCTACATTTTCACCTCTCTACCTCTACCCCAAGGTATTAGATTTCACTAATGTTTTACTGTCTGGATTCCCCAGCTCTTTCTCATGGAGCTAGGGAGTGAAGGTGGGAGGGTTTTAAATTCTTCAGGTACTTTGAAGCAACATTTACAAGGTAAACATACCCCTATCTCTTATAATATGACCACTTCTCTCAGCATAATGCTAAGGCATTATTGTTACATGGTACCTTTATTCCACTGTGTCAAATATCTACTTCTAATGCTCTAGATTGACATGGGCAGCACTCAGAGAGATAGATGAGCCAGCTCTTCCCCCTGCCCCGCTGTGAAGAGGGTTCAGGAGGAGGAAAGCCCTTCCTACCTGGTGCAGCCTTTGAAATCCAGCACAGGTGTTTTGCTAAAGCTCACCAGCCAGGAAATAATTTCCACAAAAGCTAGAAAACGCAGGTTGCAAAGTTCGTCCAGGTTGCTCATGCAAAGACATGGAATACACTAGTTAAGCAAAACAGACCATCTAGTCAAATGGCAGAAAAATTGATTTGGGGCGGTGATTGACAAGGCTAATAGCCAATGATGGAAGCCCCCTGGACAATTCCTTTTCCCCAGGGTTTTTGCCTGTTCTGCTAAAGGTTTTCCTGCCTTTCACCGTGGACCATTTTTATGAATCCCTATGCAGTACCAGGTGCTTGGTACATGTTAACATGCTTATCTGTGGAATGTCATCTTTGTAAATTTGAAGGCTGCTTATAATTAAGGGTAGTTACACCAAGGATGGAATATATAAAGAAGCACGAGTAGTAACAGAACACTCTTTAAAAGATTAGCTCCTGAATATCCTATGTTTTTTCTCAGACATATATTTGCATTATCTATGCTTTCTTCAGGAGACCTAAGTGTGTCCTAAAGTAACTACTGTATCTGAGGCTGGAAATAATAGCCACATCATCCTCTTTCTCCCCTCTCTGCTGCGTCCCAGGAGGCTGAGGCAATACCAGTAATGGAGACACTGGGATATGGGCAAGATACACATTTAACAAGTCCCATGAAGGAAAGCGTGTTTGCTGTGTCACTATGCTCTTCAAAGTCAACTGGGATGATGGCAAAGGGCAACTGTCTTACGACCCTTTACTTTAGTGCAGAAAAACATCCTCCGTGGTCAGAGTTACTCACGTTATACAGGGCAATCATCAAACACTTCTAAATATCATAATTCACCACTATAGAGACTGTGTTATTAGAGAAAATAAAATTCTTAAGGTAGAATAAGAGGTCAGAGTTAACATGTCATAACAATGCACATATTGCAGTGACCTGAACTTGCTGTTTAAAATGAAAATTGAGTATAAGCTTTTTCTGTTACATTAACAATCATGTAATCCTCTAAAGGTGGCTTTTACACCATGAAAGATTTAACATTTTCTAGTACATATTAGGAATATTCTTAAATTGAATCTTTTCTTTTATGAGTAGAATGATACCTACTCTTTCTTAAAGCTGCTCCTTTGGAGACCAGTGAGCATACTGGACATGTATTGGTTGACCACTGGTATAGAAAAACCATTCAATTGGCTAAGCACTTTTCAATAAGCATTTCTTGACCACCTACTTTGTGCTGAGCACAGTGAGTGAGACAAAATGAGTCAAAGATCCAGAATATATATGCCTTTCCGAAGAATATACACTCATTGGGAAAACAGCAAGTGTTAAAAAAAAATAGAACGTAAGACAAGGCAGAATATGGAGTAGACATAATAAATACCATGGGAGACATTGCAATGAGGAGACCAGGAATGTTAGGGGAGGCCAGGAGTTTGGCACAAAGGTAGAGAAACCATTCTGAGCAAAATGCCAGAGGGCAAAAGAGCATGGTAGTTGTAGGGCACAGTGAAGAACCTCGATAAATAAGGTTATTCTCATAAGGAAGGGTCAGATGATAAGAAAATTTCAATTCCAGAAAAATGGATTTTTCAGTTGATCCCATAAACAATGGAGTCAGAGTAGTGAAAATGAACCATGCAATTGGGTGGCAGTGTAGAGAGAAGAGACTCAAAGATTAAGCATGAGCAAACATGAACATTTAGAGCAGGGCTTTTGCAGTAATATACCCATTACGTGAGTAGACGTTATGGTGAAGTCCATGGGGCTAAACAGAAAAAATAAAACTGGGAATATGAGGGAAGGGCTGATGGATGACAGGGTTGAAAGAAAATCAAGTGCTAAAGATCAGTCCATAGGACAGGGCCTGACAGAGTTAAACAAGGGTTTTTCAATGCAAGGTGTTTGAAAAGGTGGCTAAGAAGTGAGTCTCAGATTCTGAGCCGGGGCGGCTGAGACTTTGAGAGAGAATAAATAAGAGACAGTAGTGGCACAAACACCCTCATGTTGGCTCAGCTGAGACCACACGAAATTGAAATTATGATTACCCAAGGTCAGTTCACTTAATTCAGCAAATCAGGTTTTTAAAAAATCCATCTGACTAGTTTAAGGATACCTAGGAGAGACAGCTCGCTTTCCCATACTCGCCTTCTTACCCCCTTGTTTTGGGTATTGTGGAGAACTCGAATCACGAATGAAGAAGGACAAAGCCTTATCAGGGACTGTGGAATATGCTAACCTTTCCTACATTCTCTTCTTTTACAGAAAAGATTGCTGATGGAGCGGACCATATACTTTCAATGAATAAATATCCTCCATAGGATCATTTGCAAAGGCCAATAAGAAAGAGGACTTCTCATGGAACAACGTGTGGCTTTTCCTAAGCACAAGAAGCCGTTCCTGCCAGGGCATTTCTGCTCACCCCTCACTAGCCTTCTGAATAGCTGTCACTCTCTCTCTTTTCCTGCTCCTGCTTTTAAACCATTTCTTTACTGTTATTACCTCGGCTCAAAGCTCCCATAATAGCTTTTTCCTTAAGCACAAGGACATGGAAATCAGAGCGACGATCACAACCGAACAGCTCTGCTGGCGTGAAGGATGGGAAATGCTGGCCTGTGATGACAAACGGGCAGACACACAGTATTATGTCAGAACGGGAGACCCAGGCCACAGCCTCATTCTCACAATCCGATGCTCTTGTTTTATTTTCAAGCCTGTAAGCTCACAATATTTCCTTGAAGGGGACTGTTCTCGTATGAAAGTCAAAACAAGCAATATTTAGTCTGAGGCTATCAATCATTAATAATTGAATACTGCTTGCACAGCTCCAGGTTGCTGGTGCCATAGAGGTGTTATTCCTGGATGCACTATTTGTATGTGGTCACTGGATCTTCTAATTAAAAACTTCAATAGGGGAGGATTTGAAAAGTATGAAGGTGCTGCCACCTTGAGGATTCTTCCTGCCTGGTTGGAGATTTACCTTTAAAGCAAGAGTAGATTTGGGGTGATATCATTTTATTCTATGAAGAAATTGAACAAACTTGGAATTCCCCAGTTGGGGATGTTGCGGAACCTGGGGACAAGCATCCCGAGGGCTGGCTACACTCTTCAGCCGTACGTCTCAGCACTAGGTGCCACAGGCACCCATCAGAGGCAGTCTTTTGAAGTTTCCTTGCCAATGACGGCTCAGACTCACACAAATCTTATCATACAACCCCTCTTTTTTTCCCACCTCCACCTCCCACTTCTCCCATGAGAAGTATAAAATGGCTGGAGAAAAAAAAATGATAGGATTCTATTTCACTGAGGCTGAAAATGACATAAAACGAGCAGATAATTTAAAATACAGATTTAATCACAGATAAAGAACTACAAACCCCCCATCTATCCAACTCTCCTAAATGCTGTCAACTCTTTCTGCATTAGTGCTTTAACTACAATAATAGTGCCCTAAAAATGCCCTGCTCAGAAAACAGAGGCATTAGAGATGGATGGGATCCCATTCCCTAAATTTATAACAAGGGGCAGGATGGTTGCCAAATTCATTATCATCTACAAATGAAAAGGCAACGAAGTGTATTATCAAAGGTATTCTTTACCAACTAGCCCCCATTTGATGAGATTTAGTTCTATGTACATTAGACTGATGTATTTTTGAAAAATCAACCTAAACAGGAGGCTGTTAATTTGGGGGAAATTTTTTGTATTTCTTGGCTTTCAGAAGCCCTACTCATTAAACCTTTAGTATGTTCCCCATGAATTCTTCAGAACATGTTTACCAAGATGCCTGCCTTCCGCTTGCTGAGAAAAAGACTTGAACTTCTATTGAACCTGAGGCTTCAGCACAACTATGGGGCAGAAGTGGTTCCATTTCCCCATTAAAAAGCTTTCATTTGCAAGCCACAGATGAAATTTCATCTGCTTTGCATCAGCGTAGTTTTAACTTGAGAGAACTTGGCACCGCAAACCTCACCCCCATTACTGGTGTTCCCCTTCTGATGGGAAATAATACATTTACGGCTTAGTCTTTATTTTGTTTGTGTGCAAAATAAATAAATTAATTAAACACAGTGGTGCCCTCACAATTTTTCGCCACTCATTCAAAGCTTGGTCTGGGCTGCTCTCAACTGAGTGTCTCTAGAGTAACAGCCACATGTGGTTTTTGGTCTTTGCGTACTTTGCCAAGCAACCTGGAACTCTGTTGGCACCTACAAGCACCCTCCTGGAGGGCTGAAAATCCACTTCCACAGAAAACACTGTTTTTTATATATGGAAATAAAATGGCCCATTTTAAGTTTTTTCTTAGAAAATGTAATCACAGGACAAATAAGCTTTCTCTTTATCCATGTTCTTTTAACAAAGGTGCGACCCAGGGGGTACTTACTAGACCCGAAATGCAGTTTAATTTGAGGGGCCCAGAATCATCTTAATGGGACACTGATAGCCATGTACAGAGCTCCTTGGGGATCACTGCAGGACACATCTACGCAATAATAAGTTTTTTGAGAACAGGAGCTGGTCTCTCGCATTTGGAGACTATGTATTTATTGAATAAGGATATAGAAGAATGAGAGAGAAAAAAGAGAAAAGAAAGAGTGCTACTTGCTGGAGAGTGGTTGAGTGCTACCACAATTACCATTGCTCAGAGAGCGCCAGGCACCGAGGGGGGGGGTGGGCCCTGAATGCCTGTCTTCATCCCTTGCCCAGAGCAATAGATTCAAGAATTAACCATTTCCAGTTCTCTATGTATAGAATGCAGAAGTAATGGTAAAGTGAATGCACAAGCAACTGGAATAAGCCCCCATTTCATTCCTGCCTTCCTCTTTTGGAGAGGAACTTTTCATCTTCCTGAACCAAGTTCTTGTAACTTAGCTATCCTTAACCATTAGCATTTGCAACTTACCTTAGCTATTACCATTAAAATAAGTGTCTGAGTCAACGTTTATTCTTCCAGGACAGAGAAATGGTTTGGCCATAGAGTATTGAGCCGAACTGAATAGATTTTATCATATAACAGAAAGAGGGCAAATCTTTGCAAAGAGTATACTATAGACATTTTCCACTCAAGTGAAATTTAAAAAGCAAAATGTTCAACTTGTTTTGCAAAGCTAAAAATAAAAGAAGGGAAAAACGTCATCATTGAACTCCTTGACAGATTAAGTCACACTACATCACGGATAGTGTGACTCACATTCCAAACTGTTATCATATCCCACTATTAGAAGCACTTCTTAAAATATCTTAACATTTAACTCAGTGATAAAATCAATTACATGTTATTCATTCTATCTCTTTTCTTCATCTGAAAACAGAAACAAAATGTGACTTAGAATGTAACCACCAATGCGGAGAGCCAGAATTATGAGAATTTCAAGATAAGCAATTCACTTAATCCTATGAATTTATGTCACTGCGTTTAGATTATAATAACATAATAATGGTAACTGGAACCAGGTCTTGTGTGAGAAGCTTCGGGTCCACCACCTCATTTAGTCCTCGGGCATTCTGAGGAAGTCACTCTTACAATTTCATTTTCTTCTGACACTCAACGAGACCATACAACTTCTCCTGAGTGATACAACAGTAAATGGCCAATCAAAATTCAGACAGCCAGAGTCCAGCACCAGAAACCTCCCTGTGAGCCTCCACGCAGTAAAGATCACCCAGTTATAATCACTCACCTACTCTATTTCCATTTCAAGATTCTTATTTACAGTGACTATTAACCTTAGCTCACAGGGTCCTTTGAGTGGTGACTTTTGGCATCTACCATGCCTAAATTCGTTTAGGGAAGTTCTAAAAGAATTTGCTCGTTTTTTTTTTTCTTTTTCTAAGTTACTGGGAATGGAGAAACAGATCAATTTAAACTACCAAATCTATAAAACATCAAAAGAATTTTATTTTAAATGAGCCAAGTCTGCATAATATAGTTTTCTTTAAGTGTTTATTTATTTGGGGCAGGGGGTGGGGGGAAGCCAGGGCAGAGAGAGAGGGAGAGAGAGAATCCCAAGCAGGTTCCGAGCTGTCAGCGCAGAGCCGGACTGGGGCTCAAACTCACGAACAGTGAGATCATGACCTGAGCTGAAACCAAGAGTTAGATGCTGAACCGACTGAGCCACCCAGGTGCCCCTGCAGTATAGTTTTTAGGTCTAAAAGAGGAAGACTGAGTGAAAGAACCAGCAGTTGAACAACGCATTCATTCTGCACTCTGTTAAGCTTCCAAAAAAAGGAAAAAAGCTTAAGGATAAAACTAGTAAACTTTGTTGTAGTTTTATAATATTGGCAAGAGGGAACAGCCTTCTGGCTTTAGAACTGATGCTAGTTAGGAAGAGATCCCTAGAACATTGTTATAATGGTAATGGCAGTACGTCTCTTACAACTTTGTTATACGAAGAACAAAGGGAACTACATAAACCCCATGTCCTCAACTTACTCGTGTGGATCATCACAGCCTCAGTCTACCCACGAATTTGTAGCATGTGTTGTAATTAATGAGCAGCGTTGTAGTGTGCCTCTTACAGATTTATCATTCATTGTAGATGTTAACTACCACAACAAGTAAAGAAAGAGGGTTGAAAGAGTTCCAAAAAATTGTTCACGGTTCACATAGCGGACAGGCATGTGTAAGGTCAATTTACAACAGAGGGCAGAGGTTGCCATGAGAGCTGTTCCCTTCATTTTATTAAAAAAAAAAAAAAATAGGCACGGCAGACTTAGGAAGTCATTTTAATGACCTTATTAAAAGCTTTATTTGGTAAGTAGTGGTATACAATATATTTTAGTTTTTCTGTAACTAAAATAAATAATAAATAAAAATTCTTAGAAGTTTTGTGATGGCATAATAAAAGCAAACATAAGAGGTTTTGTTCACCTCAAAATGATCTATCTAATGCTTTTTACTCACTCCCTCCCCCCAGTATTGAAGTGAAGGTTTGCAGGGCGCCCTCAGACACAAACATTTTCCACTAGGAAAAAAAGGATCTTGATGCTCTTCAAAAGTAAGATAACATTTAAATTTTTTTTAATGTTTATTTTTGAGAGAGACAGAGACAGAGCTTGAGTGGGGGAGGGGCAGGGAGAGAGGGAGACACAGAATTGGAAGCAGGCTGCAGGCTCTGAGCTGTCAGCACAGAGCCCGATGTGGGGGCTCGAACCCATGGACCATGAGATCATAACCTGGGCCGAAGTCGGACGCCCAGCCGACTGAGCCACCCAGGCACCCCCAAAAGTAAGATAACATTTAAATGCATATTGCCCACATTGTTTTCATATATAGAAAAACAAATGTGTGTGTGTGTGTATGTGTGTGTGTGTGTGTGTGTGTGTGTGTGTGTGTGTTTCCACAAAACACTAACTCCATTCCTATATTTCCTGCAGAACCCTGGAGAAATATCAACCCTTCCTTGCTTTCTCAATATTCCTTGGCTTCAAGTGGCTTCCAGTACTTTTCATATTCCCCTCAAACCCTGGGAGAGTTTGACAACAGTTTCACCGACTAGAATTTTAAATATCAAATTTGTGAAGATCATGATATTATTTATAGACTATGTATAAAATGTACCTGAAACATTTTCCTACCTTTAAAATTAGATGAATGCGGTCTAATTTTAAATTATATTTGGCCAAGGTGCTTTTGTTGCTTGGGATTTTATTTATGATCTAGGCTGTGGCCATCGTTTGAATAAGATGCCTTGCCTGTGAAGAGCTTGGCCTGATGAAAGGGATAAATCACCTCTTATTCATGATGCTGCATACAACATGACATAAGCCACCTTGCTGCTTATTCTGGGCACTTCATTATTCCCATTGCTGTCAGACTCCTTGGTAATCCTGTTTTAGAAACCTGAACAAACTTGAAGAGTCACAGAGCACTGAGACACTCCTTCCCTGAAAGGTAGTTGGATAAGCCACCTCTTCTCTCAGACAAGTATAAGGAACTTGGCTTATTCATACACTTGGCCATCTTTAACCATTTTTAGACAAGCAAGCCCACCTTCCCTTTGCAGGGTTTTGAGGGTGAATTTTCTTGCGTGTTTGCACTGGCTCCTTCATCGATGTATTTTCCTTTCTAACAAAATACCATCACCTTGTGTCAGCTTCTTTACCCATGGCCTGACTCTTCCGTAAGAAATGATTCCTGGGATGGTCAAAGGGGCGGTCTGTCTCACGCATCATCATGAAGAACTCTTCAATCTGGAAGCTATGTTTCAAATCCTCCTTCCAAAATAATTGGGTTTTTTTAGAAAATAGCCAACAGTAACTTTCACTACTATGTTTTACTGAAAGGAAGTCTCCTGGCCTACACAATAAAAACAGAGAAACAACTCCCTCCCTGCCAAAGACACAGTTAAGTGACATCCAGGAGAGGCAGTGGCTTAAGGTGGAAAGAGCTCCTGAGTAGAACACGGGCTGCCTACTAGACTGGGTGACCTTGAGTAAACACTGAACTACTCTGAGCCTCTAGAAAATGAGGATCTATGTGAGGTGATCCCTAAAACTGTCTCCAGTCTTATATATAAATATAATAGCTTTATAAATACGACAGATGGCACAAGCTTTGATGTTTGACTGTCTCCTGTGCACACATACCTGTCCTTATTTCACATATTTATTCCATAACAACTCTTCTATTTTACTTCTTGTCTGATAACTAAACCATGCAGGTAAATCCAATTAGGGACCGGCTTTCTCTCTGGGCACCAGCAGAGCAACCAGCTGCTGATCATTAGTGCCCCTCCACATCTAGGTAGTTCTACTAAAACTAATTAGAGGGCTTATATCAGGACTTTTAACAAAACGATGTTGTCTTTGAATAACTCCAAAGTGGTATGGACAAAATGATAAGCGGCTTTCTTAGACACTGAGTGAAACACTGAACAAATTACAGTATCCGTAAGTGAGCCAGCTGTTGGCAGCTGCAATTTCTCCCCCCATATCCTTCCCTGCTAATGAGTTAACCCATTTCAACACGCTTCTTCTGTCTTCTTGGGTGCCTTCTTCACGAGGCTCTCATGAGTTGTAGTAGAGGAGGCTGGGTGACACCGTCTGTCCACGTTGGTATGAATGCTGAGGGCACAGACATTTCTCAGTTTGCAAATTGCATGATTATTGTTGGAGCTATTTGTGGAAAATTCGTATAACTTTGTTCCTCTGCCTCTTCCGTCTGCCCTGTTTATAGGCAGCTGTCTTCTGTGTTCTCTCCTCCTCTGGACTCTGGCTTTCTGAGACAGCCTTCCCCACACTCTGCCCTGTCCTGCCCTGCCCTGCCCTGCAGCAGACAGTGGCTGCTTCAGCTCTCTTCCTGCCCTTTTCTCCAATATGGGCGGGAAATCATCTATAAAACAAGAAGCTAAACTAGGTAATTAATAAAACCCAACCAGCCTACTTACGTAGGTAACCATTTGGGGTTGTCCACACAGATTCCGAAGTTCTTGGAACTTACTGAGGAGTTGAGGTTCCTTACCACTCAAATGATGATTTGGTGGGAAGGACAAACTCTGGGGGCATGCCAACATAGGAAAAAAGATGCCTCTTGGAAGCTGAAAGGAGTTTGTCTGTAATTCATTTTTCTTCATTTTAAAGCATTCCCAGACCATATGAAAGTCCATAGAGTCTTCCTTACCAGTACATGTAGATAATAATTATAAGCAATGTTTTTTGAGCACTTACTATGTGTCTGACCCTATACTGAGTGCTTTATTCATCCTCACAGCCAGCCTTTAAGGAAAGTACCATTATTATACTCATTTCACAGATGGTAAAAATGTGGGTCAGAGAGGTTAAGTCATTTGCCCAAGGTCACATAGTAGCAAACAGCAGAGCTGGGCTTCCAAATTAGGCAACCTGACTCCATGACATACACCCTCAAACTCCTTGCATTCTACTGCTTCTTCATATGAGTTTTGTATGCACAACAATTTGGTTGGAATCATGTGTGCATGTCATGGGGGGGGGGTTGAAATGGTATAATTCCATCGAATAGCAAGTGATTACCTGGATTCTCTTTCCCCCTTTCAAAACAACTGCTTGCCAAAAGCACATCTTATTTGTTTAATTTATTGGTTCCTATAAATCTAAAGTTGGCAGAACTGCTCTTCCAAAATTATCCATCCTGATTTGGGTTGGGAAACAAAGACTTTCATCTGGTTTGGGATGGGTACAGGAACTTTTTTTTTTAATTTTTTTATTTTTTTAAACGTTTTTTATTTTTATTTTTGGGACAGAGAGAGACAGAGCATGAACGGGGGAGGGGCAGAGAGAGAGAGGGAGACACAGAATCGGAAACAGGCTCCAGGCTCCGAGCCATCAGCCCAGAGCCCGACACGGGGCTCGAACTCACGGACCGCGAGATCGTGACCTGGCTGAAGTCGGACGCTTAACCGACTGCGCCACCCAGGCGCCCCGGGTACAGGAACTTTAAGAGGGTGCCATGTGAATCACAAGAAATACAAAAATATAATAGAAAGAGACTTGATCTTTTCTTATAGGAAAGAAAACTGAGGCCCAGGAAAAATGAGGGACCTGTCTGGGTTCAGAAAGTTTGTTAGTGATAGAGCCTAAATGTCCATCAACTGATGAATGGATAAAGATGTGGTTTATAAATACAATGGAATACTACTTGGCAACGAGAAGGAATGAAATCATGCCATTTGCAGCAACGTGGATGGAACTGGAGGGTATTATGCTGAGTGAAATAAGTCAGTCAGAGAAAGACAGATTTCATGTTTTCACTCATATGTGGATCTTGAGAAACTTAACAGAAGACCATGTGGGAAGGGAAGGGGGAAAAATAGTTACAAACAGAGAGGAAGGGAGGCAAACCATAAGAGACTCTTAAATACAGAGAACAAACTGAGGGTTGGTGGGGGGGTGAGGGAGAGGGGAAAATGGGTGATGGGCACTGAGGAGGGCACTTGTTGGGATCAGCACTGGGTGTTTTATGTAAGCAATGAACCACAGGAATCTACCCCCAAAACCAAGAGCACACTTTACACGCTGTGTGTTAGCCAATTTGACAATTAATTATATCCAAAAAAATAATAAAACACTTTGAACTTAAAGAAAAAGAATAGAATTAGAATCACTGATTTTCTCCTTTAAAATTCTTTCTAGAAATGGATGGTGCTTCTTACCTGGTAGAATCTGAAAATATCTAAAATAGCTACAATAAATGCCATAGCCCTGCTACTGTCAAAGGACTTATATTTTTGATAACATGGTATATCTTTTCCTTTCTTTCTAGCATCAGTGTCCAAGGGAAAAGAATATGGGAAACCAGCAACCATAGCTACTGTACCTCTTTTGTCACCGCGACACTGAGAAAGCAGTCCCTCACACTCATTTCTGGACCAGAGAGGTTATGGCAGATACTAGAGTAAGGGAACATGATGAACAAAGCAGAGCCAGATTCACCACCTGTGAGCTGGCAGTTGTATCACCTAATCCAGTCATATTCATGGCGCATTTCTCTTAGAAGTGCTCTTAAATCTTACCAGGCCTTTTATTAGTCAACCTTCCTGGAGTTGAATCAGGAGAAAAAGGTATATAAAAAAACATACTCCCTCTGTCCCCAAATCCTCAGTCTCAGATATGCAAATAACCCAAGTCAATTATTAGACCTCCCTCCATGTCTTCCCAAAGATAGGCACGAAATCCTTTCCAAATTATTTGTCTATGGAAAAGAATTTATTCAATAAATTTAATAATTTACTCATTTCCTCAGCTTGGGTGCCCCCATCATGCAGCTTGTCTGTGATGTTCACTTGCTGTGTTACTGGATCTGCTCTGCTTCTCTCTGACCTTTCAGTTCAACCTCTGCCCCCCAATGATTGTAGTGTACCTGTCGCCATAGCCCATTTCTCATGAGGGAGAATCTGGCCAATCAGTGAATTGATAGACCATGGAGATATGTCCATCCCTGGTCCAAGAACCATAGTGGCTGGAAAAGCAGCAAGCCTGCTTTAAATTCAGTAAATTTCTTTTTTTTTTTTTTAATTTTTTATTTTTTAATATATGAAATTTACTGTCAAATTGGTTTCCATACAACACCCAGTGCTCATCCCAAAAGGTGCCCTCCTCAATACCCATCACCCACCCTGCCCTCCCTCCCACCCCCCATCAACCCTCAGTTTGTTCTCAGTTTTTAACAGTCTCTTATGCTTTGGCTCTCTCCCACTCTAACCTCTTTTTTTTTTTTTTTTTTTTTCCCTTCCCCTCCCCCATGGGTTTCTGTTATGTTTCTCAGGATCCACATAAGAGTGAAACCATATGGTATCTGTCTTTCTCTGTATGGCTTATTTCACTTAGCATCACACTCTCCAGTTCCATCCACATTGCTACAAAGGGCCATATTTCATTCTTTCTCATTGCCAAGTAGTATTCCATTGTGTATATAAACAATAATATCTTTATCCATTCATCAGTTGATGGACATTTAGGCTCTTTCCATAATTTGGCTATTGCTGAGAGTGCCGCTATAAACATTGGGGTACAGGTGCCCCTATGCATCAGTACTCCTGTATCCCTTGGATAAATTCCTAGCAGTGCTATTGCTGGGTCATAGGGTAGGTCTATTTTTAATTTTCTGAGGAACCTCCACACTGCTTTCCAGAGCGGCTGCACCAATTTGCATTCCCACCAACAGTGCAAGAGGGTTCCTGTTTCTCCACATCCTCTCCAGCATCTATAGTCTCCTGTAAATTCAGTAAATTTCAGCGAAAAGTATTAAAACATCAAACTGAAATGAAGAAAAAGATATGAGTAGTATTATAATGCTCTTAATAATATAGTTCAACACTTTATGCTGGAATAAGATCAATCCCAATATATATAAAACCAGATAGTCTATTCAAAGTACAGCATCACTTTATGTAAAGAGAAGTATTCTAGAAACTCTCCAATTTTTACCTCATGGGATTTTACTGTGCTTAAATACAAAAAGGAAGGACAAGAAGCATTTACTCAGTCTGGAGTTCAGAGCCAGAAAAGGACCATGTGGCTTTCAAGGTATAGAGATGGCAGTTCCATTGTTTCCTGAGGACTGGTGTTCCCCAGCTCCCATCTTGACAGTTATATTCTCTTCCTTTGAGTTCCTTAAGCTATTCCTGTAGTCTTTAAATTATTCCCCTTTTGCTTAAGTCAAGTAGGCTTGTGGAGTTTTGTTTCTTTTTAACCAAATTCTAACTGGCAAGTCTACATGATCACCCCTATTCAAAAGTTTTATTTGTTTGTTTAATCATTCTTTCACTATAATGGTGAAACATGGGAGTCTCAATTAGAAAGAGACAAAGTTAAATGCGTCCACAATTTGAAAGGTCTTTATTTTGAATGTTTCTACACCAAATCTATGTCCGTGTGTGAAATCAGATTAATTAGCAATATGGTTAGTGTGAATTCTGCTACCATCACAGAAGTCATTTGTTGAACAGGAAATACATGTAATTTCAGGCTTCAGATTAAACTAGTTATCATCTGGCAAAGCTGAATCTCCACAGCCAAACTCAGAGAGCTCAGGTTCAGTAAATAGAAGCCTAGCACCTGATATTTCCAAATCAGAATGTATACTATACTTTTAATATCAGGCATCATAAATATAAAAAGCAAAGACACACACACACACACACACACACACACAATTTAAGAGTAAGCAGCACCACATAGTGGTAAGATAGGGAATAGCCACTGTGGGAGAGATGCGCGAGCATTTGTTCCCTTGGAGACAGAGGACTGGTTCTTTGTTATTTTTCCAGAGCCTTAGATGTGATCAGTGCAGTGTTATTTTCTGTGAGAAACCATTTTTATGATGTTTTCACTTCTTGACCTCTGGACAAAAACAATTGTTGGCTAAATTTCAAACTCACAGATGAAATGCTAACAATGAAAAAATAGTTGTCGTATTTTGCCATGTGTGTTTGTGTTTATTACAACCAACTGCATTTCAAAAAACAAAGATTGAAAAAGTGTTATTGCCCGAGGACTTTCCTTTTATGCTTTGGGACAGAGAACATTTTACTGCTAAATTTAATCTACTGAAAATCAAATTTAATAACTGAAAAATTAACAGAAATGTAACCATGGGCATTATAGTGATCACATTAAATAAATGAAAGTAAAATACACCTGTAATATGGTAAATTTAGCTAAAATTTGGCTTATAATTTATTCTGTGTATGAAGTATAAAACAATGATCTGAAAAACATTCCTACTTCTTTCAGTCTAAAGATATTGCTTCTTCAGTCCTTTGAAGTATAAAGACCATAATTTCTAGAATGTATTCTGTTTGTGTCACAATGAGATGTTCATCTTTCCTCAACAATGCTTGATCTCTTAATACCTTCACTGACACCCTCAGTGGACAGCCTTCCTAGGCATTTCTCCATAAGTGAAGAGTTTTCAAGAGAACTTCAGCAGAATCACCGGTGTCTAAAGAGTCATTTTCTCATTATTTAACTTTTAAAGCCTTTTTGCTATTGAAGGAAACATGATTAGCATCAGAGCTGCAAAATAATCTGTAGTTGAGAAGAATGCACGGTCAGGACCAGCAAAACTCTGATAGCATCTCTGAATGGTTAAGAGAGCATAAAAGTAAAGACAGTCCTTAGCACAGTTGAGTGACATACTGAGTGATGCCAGCCGAGTGTTTTCAGTACTTTTACACTCTTCATATCCCAGAACACAGAGAATGAAAGGTCCTGTATTGTCCACATTTCCATATTTTCTCTACATTTTTTGATGCTCTGGAGCCTCACCAGCCATGGGGAGATGGCCCCTGGGGGCAATCACTTGTCTGTAAGAACCCCTTTCATATGCGAACCAACCAATCCAGAACCCTTACTCTCCAATTACCTCTTGAACTGAAATTTCAAATACCAAGCCACCACCCACCCTACTGCCCCCAGTCACCTCAGGACTAGGCAAAAGACAGTTCAGAACAACCCATACACCCCTGAGCCTGCTGGAATTATTCACACTAGCCAATCCTAACCCTGCTTACCTTGCTTTGCGCATTCTTTCCCACAGAAAATACAATAAAGGCTTTTGCCCATTCTTTCCCTTGCTTTCCCTCTGCTTACTGACAGACTCCAGTGCTTCCCATGTGGACCTGCGTGGCATGCCTAGCCTCCTGCTTCTAAAGACCTGTGAGTATAAAATTTCCTTCCTTCACCATAGTCCTTTCCATGTCTATGTGTCTTACCATAAAACAAATTAAAACAGCTCCTGGGTACATTTTAAAGCAGGTTCCTGACAATGTAGTGCTCTTTCATCTCCATCATTTTCATTTCCTGATACCTCTCTAGTCTCCCAAATTATGTGAAAGTATGTTTTGTCCAGGACTGTGTGTGGATTTGCCCAAGAGATGTATAACGAGAGGATGATTACTCTCTTTGTTACTTTGTTTGTGGATCTTATTTATGCCATTGAGAAAGTTCTCCCATAAAACTTAGCCCAAACAGGGATTCTGAAACCATGCTTTCTGGGGCTTTATGACCCAAATTTAATTTCTTACTTTGAAATTTGATTATGGCTCTGGTCTCTGTATTAGTTCCAACCATTTTTTATTGCACTGGCTTTTAACTGATTTTAAAGTGCTAAAACAAATATAAAACTGATTAAATAACCAAGGCATTAATTTGGTGGTAATCAATAGTCGTCACATTTACGTATTTGCCTCATGTGGCTTGATGCATTTGGCATATTGTGACATATTATATTTTGACTAAATAATTAACTTCCAGTCTGCCTGAGACATCGTTTCACTCTCCTCAGACCTTGTGCCCAATTGACTCTGCTGCCCAATTTCCTCTCTTGGATTCGGAGTGCCCCAAGGCTCAGCCTGTTTCATTTGTGTAACTAAACACTGTTCTCCTAGGGTTACATTTAATTAAAACAGCGGTATTTAAGAGAAATATTTCACTTCTTAGGTCTAAACCATCCTTTGCTAGTATAATTACTTCATAAAAATCACACTGTGGCAAGATAGGGAAAAGACAGATGCAATTATGGAATCACTCTCTGAAAGCTGGAGAATAAAATCATCAGGAAGCAGCTGTCATTTTTTTTTGCCTTGTTTCTACTTAATAAACTTATACCCCAACTATATTAACAAAATACCATCCACAGTAGGTGCCCAGGTCTTTCTTGCTGAAAGAAAACAGCTTCTGAATCTTATATGTGTGTAGGTGTGTTGTACGTGTGTATGCATGTGTGTGTATGTGTACTCACGTGTGGCTGAATGAATGTCTGTGTGCGTGTGTGTATGTCGAGGGCACTATCATTAATTAAGCTCCTCCTACACACAAGGCACTTTGCTTAACCACCACACATTTTTTCTCTTATTTAATTCTTACAATTCTAATAAATATTATGATTCTTACAATCACAGCCCTGTGCAATGAATTTTCAACTTTAAATGTTCTCAGTAATATAAAGATAAACAAGAGTGAATGTTTCTGTTTAAATAGAGAGAAATTAACTGCTGAAGTGAAAAATGTCTTAGAAACTCTACTTACTTTATAAGGAAGTTAACATTTCTGTGCCAGGCCCTACGTTAAGAATTTTATATATGTTTTCTCATTTGAGGCTTTCAACAATTAATGAGATGGGGTTTATTATTCTCTTTTTATTGTTGAGGAAAATCAGGCTTCCGACAGGTAAAATGATTTTTTACGTTTATTTAATTCTATTCTCCTGCATTTTTTGTCAAGGATGGTGAGGTAGACATCTTCGTCAAGATGGTGAGATATTTTAAGATCTTAACTGAGGTTACTTTTTGTGAATTTTCTTGATTTGCCTGTGGGACTCATGGCTTCAGGGGAGTGAGCAGACACTGCTTTCCAGAGCTCACAGAGAAGCCCAAGCCATGGCCAAGATGGCGCCTGAGCAGGAAAAAGCAATCATCCAGGCCAAGACTTCCCAAACTCACTCTGGTGAAGGACCAGTTACTTTTTTAATAAAAATAAAATAATATAAATAAAATAATAAAAATGAACTTTCAGGTATATGAGATAGAAAATCCAAAGATATCAAAAATACAAGCCCCAAGTTTTAATTATTAAATTCAGATTTCTACAAAAGTTTCTGAATGTTTACTCTCAATTCCTGTCTGATCTCATTGATAACTAGCAACAGTAATTTAAATAGTTTTATTTACTAGTATCATGTCCATATAACACCCTTTTTATAGCCCTGGTCCAGGCCACAGGCCTTAGTGTAGCCATTCAGAGTTCTACTCACCTTAGTTTGGGGTGGGGACCAGTCAGGGATTCCTGGTCCGTAAGAAGACAAAGAAGTATGTAAAGAAATGATAGACTAAAGAACCCTGTGACTGGGTCAAGAAGGACACAGAGCATGGATTATACAATTGGAAGCCAAAGTAGAACCAAGCATCCATGGAAGACAAAGTGGAGGCAAAAGTCAATCCCTAAGACTTGGTGAGGTGAGTCACACCTCAGGGAAGACCTCTGAGGGCAGGAGATCACCAGGGATAAGAAATGTACTCTTCTGGGAAAGCAAGCTGGTGCAGCCACTCTGGAAAACAGGATGGAGTTTCCTCAAAAAACTAAAAATAGAACTACCCTACAACCCAGCAACTGCACTACTAGGCATTTATCCACGGGATACAGGTGTGCTGTTTCGAAGAGACACATGTGCCCCATGTTTATAGCAGCACTATCAACAATAGCCAAAGTACGGAAAGAGCCCAAATGTCCATCGGTGGATGAATGGATAAAGAAGAAGTGGTATATATATACATATATATATATATACATATATATATGTATATATATATATATATATATGTATATATATATATATATATGTATATATATATGTATATATATATATATATACATACATACAATGGAGTATTACTCGGCAATCAAAAAGAATGAAATCTTGCCATTTGCAACTACATGGATGGAACTGGAGGGCATTATGCTAAGTGAAATTAGTCAGTCAGAGAAAGACAAAAATCATATGAATTCACTCATATGAGGACTTTATGACACAAAGCAGATGAACATAAGGGAAGGGGAATAAAAATAATATAAAAACAGGGAGGGGGACAAAACAGAAGAGACTCATAAATATAGAGAACAAAATGAAGGTTACTGGAGGGGTTGTGGGAAGGGGGATGGGCTAAATGGGTAAGGGGCATTAAGGAATCTACTCCTGAAATCATTGTTTCACTATATGCTAACTAATTTGGATATAAATTTAAAAAAATAAAAAATAAAATTTAAAAAAATTTAAAAAAAGAAACGCACTCTTCAAATGCAACACCATTCCCCTCAGATAAGCCTCCATAAGCCCAGAGTCTCTCAAAAGGAAAGGAAGAAGGGGGTAAAGAATCTTGAATGGCTGAGTAGTAAATTTCCCAAAAGACTGAGTTTAAAACCAGAGGTGACTAAGTTATCTGAAATTGGCAAGATTCAGTTTTCTGCTATTGAAGAGAAAGAGGGTATTGTGCAGTAAAACAAATGTAATTCCAGAAATTTTTTAATTATATTTTTGAAACTTGAGTATGTATTTTGTAAAACATCATATCTCCTACATAGAATTATTTACATTTTTAACAGAAGACACTGTTCTGATCTAGAAAAGTGAATTTTTTTTTAGAATTCATTTATTTATTTTGAGGGAGAGAAACAGCATGAGTGGGGGAGGGGCAGAGAGAGAGGGAGAGAGGGGGAGAGAGCGAATCCCAAGCAGGCTCTGCACTACCAATGTGGAGCCCAATGTGGGGCTCAAACCCATAAGCCGGAGATCATGACCTGAGCCAAGTTGGATACTTAACTAACTGAGCCACCCAGGCTCCCCTAGAAAAGTGAATTTTTAACAGAAGAATGTCTAGTAACAATCATAAGTCACCAGGAGAGACATTTTTTTTTAAACAGGGAATTTTAATCTCTTAAATCACAATGTCACAGAGAGTCACTTACCCATATGTTGAGGCCTTTTGAGAAGTTCTGTTATGCCCCACAGAAATCATTGGCAGATCTGTAATAATAGATGACATTGTAGGGCTTTGCATTTTAGGACTCATTTAGTATTTCATTTGTTTAACTGAGAATTAAGTGTGATACACAGTTAAATATCTGAGTGGTAAATAATCCATCTAGATGAGAATGGAAATTGCTCTCTCAGTCAGGTGTTTTGCTAGTACGCAGACTATGGCATCAACATATTGACCTTCACTGTCTCATCACAGTGTTCGCAGCTATGTCCTCTAGGCATGGCTCCTCACCCATCCTGCATGGCAACAATAGTGAGTATCCAAACTTTTTAGCCACCAGCTTTTCTTTTTTTCATATAAAACTGAATATAGAATTTATAAAACAGAGACAAGAGGAATGAAAACACATCCACCAGTAAATTCCTCCTCATGTCAGTCCCTGAGGCTATGCAGAACTCTGGGTCTCTGAAGAACAAATTTGGAAACCAGTTCAGGGGCTCCACCTATGCAGATGGCTGCCTCCTCTCCCTAGAACAATAAACTATGGGCTTTACCCAGCTGTGGACTTTCCTCATATTTAAAGTGGTCAACAGTCGGGAGACGCTTTGGTGGGAAAAGCTTTGGCTGTTTAACAACAGCTGATGAAGAGAACGTCTTACCTCTGAAGACATGGCCTGTGTGATATTGCAGATTGGGGCTCAACAGAAAGCCACTGTTACGTGGCCATATCATTGGACTGGATTGAAAGATGCGGTTGGTTTTATTCATTATGGTTTGATAATAAGGCAATGCCTTAAGGCAAAAACCTAGAAAGTCCTGCGTTCCCATCTTTACTTGTTGACACTGACTTAGCTAAATGACATCAACAACATGTTTTTAGTCCCATATTTTCAATGATATATCCAGATTTACTATTTTTATTTCTTGTGATGACATCTTGTGACAACATCTGAAACAAGTTTTGAAAAGTAATGATATGAATATTTTATGCTGTCTTCCACTTCCTGTACTTTAATCTCCATATTGAGGGTACAGTTTCTTCCATGAATCATCCTCCTAACTTTCTGTTTGGTTTTATAACGACATATGGTAGCTATTATCACAATCAATAGCAAAAATAACCAAAAATGTTCAATTTTAAACATGACCACTTTCTCAAACCATTGATTTTAAAAGATATTTTTAAGACAACGTATTTATACTTTGTTTAAAGTCATGAAAATAAGCCATTATTAAATTCATTCTTTAACTTCGCATTATTTTAAATATAGATTACTTGAACACTTACTTTATATGACGCCCTGTTTTGAGATAACCAAAGTGAATGAGCCATGATTGACCTGAGCTATCCACAGTTTAGTAGCATTGTCAGAGATTTAGAAAAGAGTGGGGTGCACATTCTCTTCCTAACAGAACCTTGAGTCTCTCAGGCATGCATTTTGGTCATAATTGACCTCAGCTCTATTCCAAGGACAGTCTCTGATTGGCTTAAGCCGTTCCGCATAATCCCATTCTCCTGACCTAGTCCCAGAATGAAAGACACAATCTAATTTGATCCAATCAGAGTGAAGCCCTCCTTGGAGCTTTTTACAGGGATAGGGAAAGAGAAGCTTTCTCTTCCTGGGTACTACAGTGATGGCAAGTGTGACAGATTGTATTATCACCGTGAGAGAAGCGGCTGGAGGACAAAACCTAAAACAGAGCTGAGAGAACTTAGAGAAACAGAATCAGAACCATGATCAAACCGATTGTATAGGTTTTTATTGCATGGGCAACAGACTATCTGGGTTTTCTGTCACTTTCTACAAAGGCACTCCAGCTAAAACAATGTCAGTAAGTGTCAACCTCAGGGAAGGTGAGAAGTTACTAAAACTATAGTCAGAAGTTTCCAAAATAATCTTACTCCTTTAGATGGCATCTAAAATGAGCTGATATTTGTCAACAATTCTAAGTGATAAATTTTCCTCTAAAAACGCAGGAACAAATATTCCAATACATCTCTCCAAAACAATGACATCTGTAAGGAGTTAACTTTAGGATCAATGATGCTCTTAGATACCATCTTATCTTTAGATAAATGTTTTACTTAAGTTCTTCCTTAACTTTGGAAATAGTTTAATATAGTTCTGGAGTTTGAAATCATGTGAATCAACTAGAAAACTTGTGAAAACAAATCACAGCATATTTACAGTGACCCCTGTTATGACCATCGCCCCCATCAACTAGGACATCCCAGCTCTAGCAGTCTATGATTTTAAGTATCTGTTAGGCAGCTACTCTGGACTTGACATTGTGTGAAGCTATGCGAATTCCAAACATTTTGGTGAAATCTGTAGAATACTAAACATCTCAGCCATGACCCACATGAAGTTTACTAAAAATAACTGGTTGTTTTCTTTTGGTAAAATTAAAAGTTGAGTTTAAGATATAATTTTTGTTTACTCCTAATCCATTGGTATGAAAAAAATTTAATTAAAAAAAACCCCTGCTTTTCTACTTTAAAATATTCACCCATGAAACACAAACTTTATCACTTTATTTCTTTTCTGTTTTTACTTGAAATTTTAACTTTATTTACAAATTCTCTCCTATAAACAAAGATGCCATTCTATCCCTTTAAACTAGTGTAACTGATTTTTTCCAGAAAACCATTTACATAGTTTTAATCTTCCTGCACATCACTCTCTTAAAGAGAATGGGCCAGAGACATTGTATAACCACTAGGTGGCACTATAGTTCGAAATAACACTCAAATAAAAGACAAGATATTTATGAGAAATGGTAAAACAGAAGAAAGAAAACCAAAAGAGTATAATAAATCCATATTTAAGAAGAGATTAAACACTGAAGTCCTTTAGTGTTTATTAGAGAAAATGAATTAACCTTATTCAGTTAATAAATTAACTCAATAAATTAACTTATATAATCTGTCTAATCAAAAATCTAAGCTTTTTCCTCCAGTTGAAATAAGGCCACTGGAAGGCAATAACTAATTAAACAAGTCATAATTATTCAAAAATATTTTTGTTTTTCCATATGAAGTCTAAATTTAGGTTCTAGCTTATCTACCAAATTTTACAAATAATTTTTTTCTCAGGAAACAAAAACAAAATATCTACTGGCATTCCTTGGTGAAAGAATAAGATGTTACGAAGAGGTTAAGTATATGGTTTATTTCTTTCTTCTATTTGGAGCACAGGCACACAGGTAGTTTATATCCAGCAAACACAGTAAATTATAACTTTAATAAATTTAGGATATTGCCTGAAGTATGAAGTTACTTTTATATACTTTATTATGTATATAATATTTATAAATATATAAATATAGATGCAATATTTTATTGATCATGCATAGTCTTTGTTAACCAGCTTGTTGGGGGGTGGTGGGCTGAATGGATGATGAGTACTAAGGGCACTTGGTGGGAGTAGCACTGGGTGTTATATGTAAGTGATGAATCAATAATTCTACTCCTGAAACCAATATTACACTATATGTTAACTAACTTGCATTTAAGTAAAATCTTGGAATAAAAAACCCTGGAAGAGCACACAGGAGTTATTGGCCCCCTGAGTAGTCCATTGGACTCTACCTTGTCTTGGACCTTGAGCCATCCAGAGATCTTGGATAGTTTTCAAACCCATGTCTTCTGTCCTTCAGACCAGTCTACTTATATGATATCAAGCAGTGGAGAACTCCTTCTCCAAGTCAAAAAGTAAAGCCTAAGAGTGAAATAAAATTGATTTTTAAAAATTTAATCCGAATATTTGATTTCATGGATCAAAGGCAGAGTTAAAATGTAAGCTTGTTTTTGCCCCATTTAAGAGGGAAAAAAAAGTGCTCCCTATTTTAACAGGTCACTTTGTCCTTTCTAAATGTTCTCTGCCAGGCCCCATTCTCTCTTATGGAAAACAGTTCTGTTAAGTCACTAGGAAGAGATATGTTCAAAGTAATTAAGTAGGTTCTGTTAGGGATTTCTCTAATAGTGCTTGTCTTTGCTCACAAAATATTTCTATTGTGGCTGGATAAGCTTAGACTACATCCACTATCTAAGGCAGAAATATCATTATCATAGCATAAAGAGGCCAAAATAATTAAGCATGAGATTTTTAAAATTTGGACTAATAACATATTACTTTATTTTATTAATTTAAGAAATGAAAATATTATATCTTTGGAGCCAGAAACTTGAGTTATAAACAATGAAAAAGAATACAGGATATCCAGAGTAGCCAAAAATCACAAATATATATTGAACTCTCCTATTTTTAAGGAACAATATTAAGGATCATGTAACATACAAATTTATAAAAGAGAGTCCCAGTCTTTTAAGGAGCTTATAATTTTGGAGAGAAAATCTATAAGCACTCATAAAGTTAACTAACAATTAAAAATATAAATAACAGTTTAAGACAGAGATACATAAGAAATTAAAGGTAATACCTAAGACTTCTTACATGAATAGTACAAATACAAAAGTGTAAAAGTAGTTCAGAGATGAATATATTTATTAGTTGGGGTATAGACTAAGCTACTGCAGGAGAGAGAGAGAGAGAGAGAGGCCTAAAACTTTAGAGGCTCAAACAACACAGGCATTTAGAGGAAAGGTGGCCAGGGGAGATATATAACTTGTCTCCACTGGATCATCTGGGAACCCCAAAACCCCTTCTACTTAGTTCTTTCACTGCCTTTCAGGGTATCATATTGGTTAGAGTGATGGTAACATCTAGGGTAGATAAAACAAGTATCTCAATGCCACCACACGATCATTTCTCACCTCCATAAAGTCTGGAGGGTGGCCAGAGTGGGAGGACACCTGCTTCATGCAGACATTTAAAGACCTAGGTTGACTGAGGCTCTTCCATCTTTGGCAGCATGGACCTGGGCATAGATATCCAGCAGTGATTGCTCATGAAAACCAGAAGGCTCCAAAGGGTTTTTATTTTATATTTTTGTCATTTTTTGGTTTCTTTGACAATAGAAATCTCTCAAAACCTTAGTAAGCTTCTAACCTATTTATTCTCTTCAGTTCTAGGCAGAATTCTAAGCTAGACCTCTAACTTCTCATCCTACCATGTACATGCCTTATATACTATATATAGTATATAATGCCACCTTGAGTTTGGGCAGACCTGTGAATATGATAGGACATCACTTCCACGATTAGGTTATCAATCAAATGACTGAGTTAATGAAAGGGGAGAGAGTATCTGGATGGGCCTGACCTAATCAGGTGAGCCTTTAAAAGGAAGTGAGCCATTTCTGAAGTCAGAGATGCATGTGAGGGAGATTCTCTGTTGCTGGCTTTGAAGATAGAGGGGGCTACATTTCAAGAATCTGATAGCATCTCTTGAAGCTGAAAGCAACTCCCAGCTGGCACTCAGTAAGGAAATTGTGACCTTAGTTCTATAATTTGAAGAAATTGAACTCTGCCAACAACCCGTAATTTTGGAAATGGACCTTGAACCTCAGATAAGGCCACAGCCCCAGTCAGTACCTTAAATTCAGCCATGTGAGACTTGAGCAGAAGATTCAACTATACTATGCCCAGACTTCTGACCTACGGAACGATGACATAATGTTTTTTAAGTTGCTCAATTTGTGGTAATTTGTTAGGCAGCACAAGAGAGCTAATATAATTCCAAAGTTGCTTTGTAATTCTCAAGCCCAATTTCTTTCTTTCTTCCTTACACTCACTCTTTACTCCTCAACTTAAAGTATCTTCCTTGAGGTCACCAGACTTGGGAAAAAGGGCCACAAATGGCCTTTTGTTACTTAAAAACTTACTTCTTCCCTTTGAAGCTGTCTGAGTCAGTTCAGGCTGCTGTAACAAAGTACCACAGACTGGGTATCAACAACATACATTGGTTTCTCACAGTCCTGGAAGGTGGAAATCTCAGATCATGGTGCCAGTATGGTCAGATTCTAGTGAAAGCTTGCTTGCTGGTTTGCAGCTCACTGTCTTCCATTGTCTCCTCGCAAGGCAGAGAACAGAGACAGGAAGGAAGCTCTTTCCTGTCTCTTTAAATACAGGCACTATTCCCATTCCTGAGGGCTCTACCCTCACAACCCAATTACCTCCAAAAGGCCTCACTTCCAAATACTTTCACACTGGGGATTAATTCAGCATACAAACTAGGGGAGGGGGATGGGAGAGATGGGCACAAATATTCAGTCCATAACAGGGGCCTGTAGGCAGTGGGTATTTCCAATCCCTCTAAATCCTAAATTTCTGGACTGACTCTAGTCCCCATCCTTTCTCTTGCAAACCTACTAATTCTTACTTATGTTATTCTCTTTCTTATTAAACCTTGCTAAATGAAACCAGTTACAACCACACACACTACTAACATTCTGTTTTCCAACTATATTTGAAAAACTGAATAAAAAGGATAATTTTCCAAGAAAAACATATATTATATAAATTTTTCAATAAAAAGGACAACTTGTACAAACAAATAGAACAAAATGACAGTTTTGAAAAAAACAACCTTGAAAATATTGGCTCAGATAGGGTTTTTTGGTCCAATTTCAATAAAACCCATAGGAGCAATTACTCTCATCCTATTTATATACTTCTAGAGCAGAGAGGAAAAGAAAACTTCATTTTTCAAAATAAGCTATTATAATTTTGAATCCCAAACTTGACAAAGATAGAATATAGATAGAATTTGGACCAATCTCATTTTTTATAATCCAAAAAACCTGGCAAAATATATATACATTTTAATATATATGTAAAAATCCTAAAATATTAGCAAAGAATCCTGAAATATAACAAAAGAATAAAACTCAGTCACCACAGGAGGGATATTAAAGTACTGTGAGCATTGTTGAATATTAGCATTGGTTAGCAAGATGAAAATACATACTATTATACAAATAGACCAAAAAAAAAATCAGATCTTGATAGACTTTTACAAAGACGTTTCGTGAAATTTAACATTTATTTCTGATTAAAGTTCTCAATAAGATTGGAATATAACATATATCCTTAATAGGGGAGAGGTTTATAAACCTATTTCCAACCAACAACCAATGTCATGCTTAGTGTTAAGATAGTAGGAGAGGGGAGCCAGGGTGGCTCAGTCAGTTGAGCATCTGACTTTGGCTCAGGTCATGACCTCACAATTTGTGATTTCAAGCCCCACGTAGGGCTCTGTGCTGACAGTGTGGGGCCTGGAGCCTGCTTTGCATTCTGTCTCTCTCTCTCTGCCCTTCCCCTGCTCATGCTCTCTCTTTCTCTCTCTCTCTCTCAAAAATAAATAAACATTAAAAAAATTATTTTTAAAACAGTGATGAGAGAATCAGGACTATTTATTATCACTATTATTGTCTAACAAAGTCCTATAAGTTCAAAGCAATGTCATTTTAGCCAAAAAACTATAAATATGATTGTAATTTGCAAGTATACCTGAAAATGCCAAATAATCAATTAAAAAATATTAAACATAAATTTAATTTATAAAAACATTATGGTTAAGGCAACAGATTAAAAAAATAAACATACAAAATATTCTAAATAGCAATTATAATCAGTCAAAATATAGTAGGTAAAAGGCTTATTCATAATAACAACACAAAAGTAAATACCCAAAATGTACTTAAGAAATGCAGAAAATACATGGGAAAAAAGCCTACAATGATTTTTAAAAAATCAATCAAGAAAAGCTGAAGTGTTATTGACCAAAACAGGACATTTAGGACACATTGATAACCACCTGGAAGCATTTGGAAGCTCCTTACCTCATAATTTAAAATGTAATGTCTTTCAAGCTAAACTAAAAATTAACTATAAAACATAAGATTATAAAACTAAAATGAAGGATCAGTGAGTATTTTTAATTTTGGTGTGAATATGAACTTGTAAACTTGAATTCAAAGGCAGATTCTTCAATGGAAAAAAAATTGGTAGTTTTTATCATATAAATTTAAAAACCATCAACCATCATTTTCAAAGGAGAGGAGGGAGTGATCAAAAGGCAAGGCCTCTCCCATAGACAGAAGCATATCAGAATCTTCATGTATATGAATTCTAAAACTACTCTAGCTTTGGTTTTTATTTTTTAACTGTCATTCATTGAGTGTTTAATATGTGCCAGGCAATGACCATACAAGGTAGACATCACTATTCTCCTTTTAAAGATGAAGACTGACATTTAGAGATGTTTTTATCATCGGTATTATTAGTACCAAGGTAACATTATTAGCAGCTTGCATATTCTGAAAACAGTGCTGAGTACTTTATAAGGATTCTCACTTAAGTCTCATAATGATTCTATGTGATAGGAATTATTAGTATTCTAATATTCAGATAAGAAATCTCAGTTCAACGAGGTTAAAGAATTTGACCAGGCTTGTAAGTGGCAGCCTGGAATTGAGCCCACATCTGCCTTCACACACCCCTCCCCCACAAGCCAGAGCTCAGAGCATTAGTTATGCTATTTCAATTGTGTTGAAATTCTCAAGCAATCTTAAAGATGGTTTTCATGTTTTTCAGAAGCAGATGTTTGTTTGAAGATGTCAAGAAACACTGACTTAAAACTTCTATGAATTCAAAAAGTATCAATGAATAATGTTAAGATATAACATAAAAAATTAGGAAAAATTATTTGTAACATGTAACAAGCATTTATTGAATGCCTATTATGGGTTGGATACCATTTTAGGCACTGAATATTTAGAGAAGGAATCAATAGGTCCCTAACTTTCCTTCTCTAAAGGGACTTTAAGTTCCCTTAAAAGTAAGGTTAATGTTCTTACAAATCGTTAAAGAAAAAATGGGCAGCCATCCGATATAAAAAGGAATAAGGATGGAAATAGGCAAGAATGAAATGGATTTTTAGGAAAATACACTCACATTCTTATTAGTAACAAAAGAAATGAAACTTCAACAATAAGATTCCAGTTTGGATCTATCAGAAGAACAAAGATTAAACAAGAATGATTTCATGTAGTGTTGTGGTTCGTGTGTGGAAGGACATACTCTACCAGTCAGAACATAAATGGGCCCAGAATTCATGTGAAGCTAGTCATGGGTACAGGACTGTTACCAACTCCAAAAGTTGGATGTAAACAGCCAACAATAAAGAATAAAATAATACAATGGAATTTACATATAATGGAACATATCCAGTGATGACACATGATGATTTGATCACTACTTACCAAAAGGAAAGATTGTTAAGAAATGAAGAATATCATTATGTGAAGGAGTTATAGAGAAAAATATATAAAATGAACTCATTTTTTATGAATCAATGTATCTACATCCTGTGACAACATTAGGATATTTTTAAAATTTTTGCCTACCTAGGATTTAATCATAATAGTATAATTTCTATGCTCTTCAGGCTGTACCTACACCACACTAAAGTTGAATAAGTCTAAGTTGAATAAGTTGAGGAGAAGGTCAGAGACTCACTCAGCTGTTGGGATCTTAGAGACAAAAAGCCTAAGGTTAGAATCTCCCTGCTCCTGTTCTATTCTGCCTTTGCACATTGGCTAACTTTTAGCAAACCTGTTACATACAGAGAGATAAAATATACTAGAATTACAGGGCATATTTCAAAGCATTGTCCTCTAGAAAATAGCACAAACCACAATTATTCAGCATTTGTTAGTCTCTAAAAATAGAGTATTACTATCCATGTCTCAAATAGGCATTAAAGATGCAGAAGCTCTGAGTCATGCTTGGCAGGTTAAATATCTCATTTGCCCCTAGAACTTGGACCACGTCTTTATATTTCATCAGGTAAGCCAAATATGGCATCAGGGGAACAGCTAATTCCCTCTGCTGTCCTAGGTCACTGTTGATATTAAATGACCCTTTCATCACTACTCAAGTGCTAAGGAACTGACTGAGGCAACTACAACTTTGTTTATTTTGGGAATGATATAATTTGATAAGCTCAGGACTTGCCGAATTGGGGCTACTGGTCTAAACGTTTATTCAACTGGCAAACCAATTGAGGGTGCCCCCCACTAAATCAATTTTTTTAATCAAGACAACTGCCAGTGGTATTGGCATCACATAGATATAGTCTCAAATATTTTATTAACAAAGGATCCTTTGAACCTAACAAGAAGGGCATTTCTATTAGAGAAATAATACATCAGCTATGTTTAATTTCTAGCTGGAGATTGCCATCTAATCTTAAGCCAGAGTATTGTGTTTATGAAGAGTAGAAAGCCTTTAATTGTGGGAATGCAGGGTTTCCCCATCAAGAAAAGGTACGTTTTTTTTTTCATAGTACTCAATTCTGCAAAAAGATGTCGAAAGCTGTAGAAATGGGTGTGCTAAAGCCTCACAAGCTGTTGACTAGCTAGCTAACTTCTCAAAAGCACCAAAATTTAAATTTCATGGCAAGGTTTAACTCCATATGTCAAATTATTATCTAAAGCTTTTACTTAGTGTCTTACAGTTCAGAGGGAACTTAATGTAGTTCTCATTTGAGATCATTCACAAAACAACTCTTGCAGCTCAGGAAGGTTAAGTGCCCTGTCCTGAAATATTCAGGTAGTAAGCAGCAAGGTTCAATTCAAACCCAGGTCTTCTGAGTCTATATTTGGTCAGTCATCTTTATATGCCCTACGTTTTCTTTGGGTTAGCTTTGACCCGATCACAGCTTTGAGTAAAATGCCCCATAAATCTTCCATGCCCATCACAACACTAGGCATTAAGGCAAAGAGCATGAATGACAAATAGCTGACATTTATGCTGGCTCTCCCCACTCTGACACTGCACTCTTTCCTGCTATTCCTGGATGTGGCCTCAGAATCCTTCACAACACAACCCTCCATGCATCCACTATAAATTAATCAGATTTGGAATGCCAGAGGAAACCTATTTTTGTCATCCCTGCAATAATGTTCTGCCATGTTCCATCCTCTTAATTCTTAACAATTATAAATTCATAAAACATACTTCTGCGCATCTGGAATGAAAAAATTCTCCACAATTTTAATCACAGATGATTATTTCTCAACTTTTGAATTTCCCCCCTCCTCTCATTCCACAAGTCTGTTTTCCCGAAGTCCTGTTTTTGTTATAGCACCTCTTTGTTTAAAAATCCTCATTGCTTCTCCAATGTCCACTGGAGTCCAAACTCCTTTCCCCAGCACCCAAGTCTCACTGTCACTATTGCACAACATGAACATCGTTCCCAGACAATTGAGACCGCTCATTTTTGAATATGCACTCTCCTTAACACCACCCTCTTCTCTTGATGAGCTCTATCATTTCTGATTTCATTATCTTACTCCAACTTTATTCATCAAAATCCCTACTGGTTTTTCAAGTTGACCAACTGCTATATAATTTCTTATTTTGGTTCTTCCACTTATAAGCAGGTTACTTAACTTTTTTGTGCCTCTAATTCGCCATCTATAAAGTGGGAACAATAGTAGCTCATGGGGTTGTTATGAAGATTATTCCATGCAAAGATCTCAGAACAATGACTGGCACATAGTTACGGGCTATGCCATTCTTGTTATCAGTATCATCATTATTAAGAGTGATTGTTTCTCATTATACTCTAAGCCCATTAGGTATTATCTTCTGATAAGATATCGCATACTGCCTTGATGCATTAGTATTTGTATATATGCCCTATAGGCATATTAAGTTCCAGTAGAGAAGTAACCATGATGTTAAGACATTTTTATTTCGCAAAACCAGTAATACAGGGCCTTAAACACTGTAAGTAATAAATAGAGATCTAATGAATCCCATGTTTTCACAAAAGAATGCTATGCATAGTCATGATTTAATAAATATCATATTTTCAAATTCTGTTGACTTCTTCCACCATACATACAATAAGAAGTAAATTATTTGCTAGAATCTCAGAGCAGACAATGAACTTGAAAAGGATTACAATTCACTCTCTGACTTCTGGTTTAGGGGAATCTAAGCTATTCAAAACAAATGACTACTTCGCCACAGTTAATTGATCTCAAAGGACAAAAATACTTCAATCACCCCATTTGGCTTATTCCAGTGTTTATTTAGCTAAATGTGTTTCCTCAAGTCTAGCCAAGTTCTCTTGACACAGTGAATATCTCCCCAAGATATTATCTTCTCTGTCTTTAATCCAAGTAAAGCAAGATTATTAGTTTCTTCTCAAAGGATCTATTTTTCTTGTCTTTAAAATCAACTTGAATCCTCTTTCAAGATTCATTCTTATTCCTGCACTGAAAGAAAATACAGAAACCAGTGCCAAGAATCAAGGATGAATGACTTTCTGGATACATTAAAATATTATCTCGTATTTTTCACAAAAGCTACATTCTTGCTCTGTGCTCACTGTGATTAATAAGACCCTTGGAACTTGGCTGCATTTGTGTGGATTTTGTCCATCCCAGAGCTGTCTGACTTAGTTTTAGTCCCTAAGTGAACTGTTTTGCAATGGGGTCTATAAACCACTCTCAAGTGTATCAAGGAAACTCTAGGAGGTGTTATTTGCCCCAGCTAATTTTGTGTCATGAACAGACGTGATGAAATCTCAATTTCTTCATCCAGGTCAGAGTTATCCAATAAAATCAGCCCTTGAGGGGCTCCCGAGGAGCAATTCCTAATGGGTGATCTTTCAGCCTGTTATTTTATGCACTAGCAGGGGTTTGGTCTAGATTTAATCTTTTTAGCTTGTAGACAAGACTATCAGAAGGCAAGTAAGTGGTAGTGGTGAGGGGAAATCTAAATCCTTATTAAAATCAGTCAGGATATGCCAATTATTCCTCCTTTGCCTGAATGCAGCCCACATCTAATATAGCACGAACACAATATTTTATAACATGACTCACTGCGCAAAGAACCATGCCTCTCACATCTAATACTTTGTGTTCATTTACATCATTGGAGCAGACAATTGGATCATTTTTAACAATTCAAGAGATTTTTCTATTATTTTTAAGGTTGTACCAGTCTAGAAAACTATTTTAAGAATGCTCCTATACATTATAGCAAAGACTAAGAAGTTTACAAAATAGTGGATGAGTTTGTGGTTGAAAGCCTAAAGTGATAAATGATAACCACAAAAATCCCACATGTGAGGAAATACTCTGTTCTTTTTGGCAAAGGAAAGGCACTAGGGAAGATTAGATCTAAAGTTTTCCCAAAGGCTTATGCCCTGAAAATTGGAAAAAGACCAAACTCTGGAAACTGTTAAGATTTTTTTTAAGGGATTAGGTCTGAAAGCAGACTGAGGGATAACTACTCTAAACTGAGAGATGGATTGTGCCCAATTGATATCAGATGTCCCAAGTTAAACACCAAGTAATCTTTCCATTTACTTTTCATGATAGTGACAGGCAAATCAGAATCTATTTTTGATGCTCTTTCATGGCAGATACTAGAGAATCTGTCCTGCCTTTGTACATTTGGTGTTTATGACAGGTCATATTTTCTTTGAAAGCCATAGGGATTGAATATATACTAACCCAGGAAGTGGCATAAATGATCCAATAGAGATGTTACTCATCCCTAAATGGTATCCATAGCTTTGAAAATCTACAAAAGGGAGTAAAATAACAGCAGCAACAATAATAATTATAAAATACTAATCCTTCAATGCAGCTCATTTTCACTTGGAAGGAAAATGTGTTGTTTCGCTTATTTTTGTAATAATAAAATTAAATAATAAAAATAAAACATTACAGATATTCACTGTTTACTAAAAATACTAAGAAAATGAAGAAAATCACAAAAACATAGAGTAAAAAACACTGACAGCCTTTCATTCAGATAACTACTTTTAATTTGTCTGTAAGCATCCTTCCATCTCTATGCATACATTAGCACATGTAAAATTGTATTTCCAAGTTTACATATACAGGATCACATTGTGCAATATATTTTCATTTAACAAGATAGTATGCATATTTTCATGTTGTTAAATACATTTTTACATGGTTGCATAGAATAGTATTGGATGTACGTATGTTTAGGTTATTTGATATTTAAGCTATCTTAAATTTTTTGCTATTAAAATTAAGATTTGAACAAGCAATCTTTAGTGTATATATTGGCAGATTTGTACCACTGTGTCTTCATGAAAAAGGACTGTCTTTACATTTTAATACATATTGCCCTCCAGAAGAGTTTTGTTTATTACTCTCAAAGCAATGTATGATCAAATTCATTTACTTTTCTAACATGAAGCTTACTGTTGCAAGCACTAAGTTCTATTATTTTTTTCATCTTTGCTAAATTGATGGGTGAAAATGATATCTAAATTCTGTTTATATTAATTTCTTGAAGTCATAGTGAAGCTTAAAATAGTAACTTGAATTCTTAATTCTTTTGTCAATTGTCAATTTATTATGGTTTTGGTCATCTATTTTTCTATTATTGATTTCAAAAAGCACATTTTTACAATATGTATTAGGGATTGTCAATTTTGTCTGCCTTGCTTAGTTGTTCAAATACTTTTGTGAATTGTTATTTGCCTTTCAGCTTGGTATACAGTATTTTTTAATTGTATAAAATTTGTAGTCCATATAGTCAAAATTGTATGCAGTCAGTTCCACACTTCTGATTTTCACATCATGGCATGCTTAAAAAAATACTCAGCCCTAATAATTTTATGTCTTACTTTTCACATTTAAATTTTGTGATCCATCAGGGATTGATTTCCAAATGAGGGGAAAAACAAGATTTTTAAAATTTAAATGGCTAAACAACCGTCCCAATATTCTTCAGTTAAAAAAATATTCTTTTGGGGTGCCTGGGTGGCTCAGTTGGTTAAGCAGCCGACTTCGGCTCAGGTCATGATCTCGCGGTCCGTGAGTTCGAGCCCCGCGTCGGGCTCTGTGCTGACAGCTCAGAGCCTGGAGCCTGTTTCAGATTCTGTATCTCCCTCTCTCTGACCCTCCCCCGTTCACGCTTTGTCTCTCTCTGTCTCAAAAATAAATAAACGTTAAAAAAATTTTTAAAAAAAATATTCTTTCGCTCATTTATTGAAAACCTTCTCATTATACACAAAATTGACACAGATACATGGTCATCTTTTTGCAGTCTCCCTGCAGCTCAGTTGGCATGTCTCTTCTTATAGAAGCACCACCAGCTTTAATTACTACAGCTCTATGGTATGTTTTGATACCTGATGAAGAAAGAACTCTTCATGATATTTAGAAAATATTTCTAGTTCTTCTTCTTATGTATTCTTCCAGATGAACTATAGAAACATGTAATGAAGTTCCAAAAATGTTCCCGGATTTTTAATTGAGTAAATAGGTGAATTTAAGTAGAATTAGGTAGAATTTAAGATGTTAAGTAGTAGTTTGTGATGTGTCAAGTTGGGTAGACCAAACTACCATTATAAGAATTCATTTTCCTGTATGTTTCCCATTTGCGTGTATCCTGAGAGAGATTCTTGGGTGAGATTTGGGGGGTGGAGGTGAAGTAGCGGCTATTTTGCAACTCACACTTTATCAGTGATTTGCTGACTCACTTGGTTGGCATAAGGCAGCTCTGGACCTGCAACTGTTCTACCTTCTCTTAGATCCTTCTTCAGCTGCTCTGACTCCTAGAACAAGACTAAGGTCCCTAGCGTCTGAAGCAGACCACACCAACAAGATCTGAAATGGATACCACTAGGGTGAGGAAAGCAAGGCAACTAACGAGGGTGCCAGACTCTCAGATTTGTGCAAGTACCACTTTATGACTGCACACACCTGAGCACGCACACTTCCTTAATTCTGCACTCTAGGATCCCCTTACCTCACCCTAATTCTAACACTATGTGATGCAACAAGAACTGTCCCAGGCTTTTGTTGGTCCCCTTGGGCTCCTGATTTTGTTTGTGAGTTCCAGCTTGTTCTTGCTCTGTCCCCCCTTATATTCACGCTCTGGCATCAGACATAAAGACAACTGCTAGGTGAACTAGTTCCCATAACTGTACAAAGTCAAATCCCTATACCAAATCCTACACACACACACACACACACACACACACACACACACACCAGGAAAATACTTGAACTAATTATGGCAGGCAAAGTTGAACAACCCTAAAATACAAAAATGCTCTTAAGAGTCAATACTAAAAAAATAGAGAAATAGACCGAGGACATAAGAAAACAACAATTCATGAAAATCCAAATTAATATTTTAAGCTTCACTATTCATCAAAGAAATCAATATAAGCACAATTAAACATCATTTTTCACCCATCACATTGGCAATGATGATGTGTAGGTATTCTCCCCTGCTCCATCCCATTGTCCCCTCCTTCAATAATCCAAACCCTATGATAACTTACGTTTTATAAATGAACACTACTCATGATTCCATGTTGCTACAGTCATCTGCAGAACTCCAATGACTGAAGATTTTATCCCCTGGCTCACCATTTTCTCTGCTACTAATGCTGTCATCATTCTTAATGTCTCACAAATTATCTGTCCAACACCCTGGACTCTCAGTTCACAGAAATCTTCCCTCTCAAGGATTTTGCCCTTCATGTCACCCCAGCTACTCTTTCTCACACTCACACCCTCTCCTAGACTATCCCCAAACACTGCACCACATCAGAAATCTTGATGTCAATCACTTCACTGTCACTAAGCAAGTGGTCAATTCAATGTTTAACAATTATAGAAGCAAGGGTTTAGAAACTTAAGTAATGACCTCACAGTACTAGGATTTTGCCTACTACTGGTTTTCATGCATCTTAGCTCCCCAATTATAGTCTCTAATGCCATTCTCTCTCCAAAGGAACCAGGAAAATGTGCTGATCCCATGACTTTGGTGAGGAATAAATCCAGATAGTTAGGTCTACAATATATTGTTGTTTCCAGAAATCACTTTTTAAAGTGCTTAAACTACAAAGGAGTTGCTCTCGAAGACTGTTACCACAATTTAATACCAAAATAGGATAAGTATTTGAAGAAATTTAAATCTGTGAAATGCCATTAATCTATAGTGAAATTCATAAAGGGAGAAGTTAATATGATATATTTTTAACCAGTTATGATATAAAGAAAGGTAGCAAGATTAGAATATGGCCACTTTTAAAATTCCATTTTTAAAAATTTGGGCTTTTGTATATATAGATGTTGTTTTTTCTATACTTACATAATTGTCTATGAAATGCATTATTAAATCTGAAATCGATGGTCATTTCGACTCACAAAAATGGCAATTTCTAGGGCACTTGGGTGGCTCAGGTCATGATCCCAGGGTCATGGGATTGAGCCCCACATCGGGCTCCATGCTGAAAGTGGAGCCTTCTTAAGATTCTTCCTCTCCCTCTGCCCCTTCCCTCTCTCTAAAATAATTTTTTTAATGTTTTAAAAACTGGCAGTTTCATGTGTTCAGCCAGTACATACACATTTATATGTATCTGTGTAAGAAACAAAGGGTGTAAACAGATACGTGTAAATGCCACAAATACTAGAGACTAGTCAAAGAATTGTAAAGAATGATTTCCTTTAGGGCTCACTCAAAAATAATGGATTAGCCCAATATCCAGAAAAGAGAGCTCCTAGCACACAATTACCTCCTCATCCTTTGGATGACCCTAATATTTACAATTAAATAGCAAGAGTGCCCAAGAAAGTGAAAAGAGGAGACATATCTGACAAATCCTTGCTGAGAATGAAGAGAGAAGCATCATCAGATGTCAACAGATCTGGTTTGGAGTGTCCCATGTAAGTAGTAACTGTAAAAGGCTTTGATCTGAGGTAACAATCAGATCCTCATAGGAGAATGACTTACCATAATGCCTTGGTGATATTGCAACTCTTCATGTAAGTTACCGAGGCAAAGCTTAACTGCAGTTTGACCAGTCTTGGCAGAATGTCCCACAATTTTTCACACAGCAAGGGGAAATGTGATGAGGAGCCACCAGGAGACAGTGCCTCATCACTATCACGTGAGAGACTGCCAGTAGGCTGTTTCCCATCCATCTCCACAGCTCCAGCTGAGCACAGGACTTTGATCTTGACCCTCCCTTAGGGTACAGCTGCAGGCTTCTGTGTAGGACTATAAAACTGCTTGGCTGTGTTTTAAAGTTGGCTCCTCTACAACAGAGCATGCATGTAATCTGGACTCTCATTTGGTGCCATCTTGTGGTTCTAGGGAAACAGGAAGCTGACACTATGCTGCTTGCTTTTGCTGTCTGAATCCATCTGGATTCATTGCTTTCTTTCTTTTTTTTTTAATGTTTATTTATTTTTGAGAGAGAGAGTACAGGTGAGGGAGGGGCAGTGAGAGGGGGACAGAGGATCCAAAGAGCGGTCTGTACTGACAGCAGAGAGCCCGATGCAGGCAGGCCTCAAATTCACAAACCATGAGATCATGACCTGAGCTAAAGTTGGACACTTAACCGACTGAGCCACCCAGGCACCCCTCATTGTTTTCTTGCCAGCTGAAGCTATGGGAGGTATATGGCAAGCCAAGCTAACAGGTACAGTAGTAATACTTGTGGCCCATTAGCCACAGTGCTGCTGCTTTGGGAACACCCAACTGCTTGGCAGTCTTCTGGCCCAGCTAAGAACCAGTTGTTCAGTAGTTCAGAAACAAACATCTTAGCTGGTCTGAAACATTACCCTTTTTGTTTTGAATCTGACATGATTAATGACACCTTGAGAAGTAAAGAAATAAGTACAAAGAAAGAAAAGAAGCAAACCTATCATTTTACTACTTCGAAATACCATAAATGAAATAACAAATGTTTATCATTGTAATAATTTGTGTTGATGTTTAAGGTAGAAGAAGCACTTAAGAAACTGGTATGTTAAATCACGATATTTTTTCTAATGTTTAGAGATTTGTGTGTGTTTGAAATTAACATCTAAATGTTTAAAAGGAATTTATTTATAACTAATACATTTTTGCTTTATTAATAATGTATTAGTTGTACTAGTAGGGTTTAAATTTTTAAAACTTAACAGATTTATAAATTATTACATTGAAAATTGGAATAATCATAATTAGTAGCAAGTGTTCTTTCCTAATACAAAGAAGCCCAGACATTATAGATTCCAATTACGTCATTCCCCTCCCCATCCAGCCTCCTTACTCTAAGGCACAGTGCAATTCTGTGACTCTGACAGCATTTGGGAGTCCATTGACCTCAATAATTTGTACTTCCCATTACCTCCTTGGTGTTCTCATATCTCTCGTTCCTGGATTAGAGTCTGTAGTCCATCACCAGGATTACTCCTTTGCAAACACACTCCATTTTCATATTCTCTTTCTACACATACTCAACTGGCAAAAACATAGGTACAAGGTTCACCCAAGTATTCCCTTACTTCATGCCTTACTACAAGTGGCTGACTGGTCATACTTTAAATATATGACTAAAACTCTAACATGGGCCTTTAGCATTGCTTAGCGATTCTAGAAAATTCACTCTCAATCCAAGAGGACAACTTTATACTTCCTCTCTATTTCAAATCTCCAGTTTTTGGGGTTTTTTTTCCATTTCAACTGATGACCTTGCTTTTCTGTTCACTGGGAAACCAGAAGAAAATGATCTCATCTTCCTGCCAGCGATCTTACTAACATACCCATTTATATTGCCATAAACTCTGCCTTCCTCCTATTGTTGGGGATGGCCACTACCTCCATTTATGAATTTAATTGAACACTCTCTTACCCGTTCAACTTTTTTCCTACAATTACCTGCTATTTTCTCCTCCAATTACCTGAATCTCTTTGCAGCAGTATAAAAATGCACTAATTTTCATAGTTAAATAAATCCTTATTGACTATAAATCTTCCTCCAAGCTCCATTTTTCAGCAAAACTCTTCTCAAGAGTTTTCTATATTAGCTATCTTTCTTTCCTAACATTCATTCTCTCCATTTATTTAGTCCAAATCACTTCACTCGAAGGGTTTGTGTCAAGGCCGCCAAGGATGATCTTGCTGAATCTAATGGTTAATTTTTACTCTTCATATTCCTCCAGCCTCTTGGCTTATCTCCTTCTTGACTTTTGTTGCTTAGCTCTAAGGCTTCCATACTCTTCCTGTGTTCCTATTGACTATTGCTCCTTCTCAGTTGTCTTTGCAAGCCTCTTGGCTTAGTTCTAGGTCTCCTTCTCTTCTCCACGTCTTGCTCCCTAAAATACCTCATCTAGCTCCATATTTTTATTTTTTTAATGCTTATTTATTTATTTTGAGAGAGACAGAAAGAGCAGGGGAGGGGCAGACAGAGAGGAGGAGAGAATCCCAAGCAGGCTCTGCACTGTCAGCACAGAGCCTGATGTAGGGCACTATCTTACAAACCACAAAACAATGACCTGAGCTTAAATCAAGAGTCAGACACTTAACTGACTGAGTCACTCAGGTGTCCCTCTGTCCATATTTTTAAATACCACATAGATTCTGAGGAGTCTCAAATTTCTGTCTCCATCCTGACTTCTTCCTTGAGTTCCAGACTCCTATATACTGCCTTCTCAGTTCACTTGGATGCTCCGTAGGTATATTTGTCAGGATTTCCCAGAGGAACACAGTCAATAGGATGTGTATATACACAGAAACACATTTATCTTAAGGAAGTAGCCCATGCATTTATGACGTCTAGCAAGTCCAAAATCTACAGAGTGGGACAACATGCTGAATACCCAGGAAGAAGTCCATGTTGTATTTTTAGCTCAAAGGCCATCTGCTTAGAATGCCCCTTGCTTGGAGGAGGTCAGTCTTTTGTTATATACAGGCCTTCAACTGATTAGCTGAGGCCCACCCACTTTGTAAAGGGCAGTCTACACCAAGTTCACTAATTTAAATGTTAAATTCATCCAAAAACACTCTCACAGAAACATCCAGAATAATGTTTGACTGTATATCTGTGTACTGTGGCCCAGCTAAGTTGACACATAAAATTAACCATCACAAAAGACTTCTTCAATTAAACATGCCCTCAAATGTGCTTCTCTCCAAGGCTTCCCCATGTCAGTGAATGGTACCTCCATTCACCCAATTGGTCAGATCAAAACTTTATATTCATCCTTTATTTATCTGTTTTACTTTACTTCCTATCAACTACTTTAACTCATTTGTAGACTCTATGTTCAATTTGTCCTGAATCTGTCCATTCATACCTAACACCTACACCTAGTATAAGCCACTATCATCTCTTGCATGGAGGACAATAATAACCTCCTAAATTGTCTCCCTACCCTCATTACTGCTTCTATTTTCTCCACAGAAAAGCCAGAGCAATCTTTTTTTAAAAAATACATCCCATCATGTGCCTCTCCCACTCAAAGCCCTGTAAGAACTCCTCAGTATACTTGGTATAAACCCTAGAGTCCTAACATGGCTCAAGACTCTGCACTCTTGTTCTCATAGCTCTCTCTCCTTCATCTTCTACCACTAACCTCATCAATCACTCTTCTCCAGTCTTGCTGTCTCTCAAATACTTCAAGCTTCTCTCTCAGGGCCTTACCCTTGCTGTCTCCTCTGCCTGGAATGCTCTTTCCCTACACCACCTTTCCATGGCTGATTCTGCTTCTGATAGGATCACTTTGGTTGCTGTGTTGAGAATAGACTAAAAGGGCAAGGTATAAAACAGACTGACCAATGGGGAAGTTTCTGCAGGAATCCAGTGGAGAGATGATGGGGGCTTTAGAGTTAATGAAAGCAGTGGGAGGTAAATAGATCCCCAGTATATTGCAAAGATGTGACCTGCAAGATTTCCTGTAAGATTGGATATGGAATGTGGCAGAAAGGGAAGATTCGGGGATGACTCCACAGTTTTCAAACTGAGACTGTAGAAGAATGGAGGTGTGATCAACCAAGACAGAGAAGACCATAGAGGTGCCAGAGACATCCAAATGGAAATGGCGAATAAGAAGTTGGATATGAGACTGGAATTCAGAGGAGAGGTCTGGCCTGGAAATAGAATTAATCTGTTTACATATGACAATCAAAGCTTTGAAACCAGATGTGGCCACACAAGAAGAATGTAGATAGAAAGGAGAGAAGGTTCAAGGCCTGTGCTTTGAGTTACTCCAACACCAAAAGATCAGGAAGATGAGAACAAACAAGTAAAAGAGGCTAAGAAGAAGCAGCAAGAAAGAAATTTAAAAATCAGGTGTTCTAGAAGACACTTGAAGAAAGCATTATAAGAAAAATCAGTACTGGTAGAAGATTTCTTTTTTTTTTTTTTTTTTTTTTTTAGCGTTTATTTACTTTTGAGGCAAAGAGAGACAGAGCATGAACGGGGGAGGGTCAGAGAGAGGGAGACACAGAATCTGAAACAGGCTCCAGGCTCTGAGCTGTCAGCACAGAGCCCGATGCGGGGCTCGAACTGTGAGATCATGACTGTGAGATCATGACCTGAGCTGAAGTCGGCCGCTCAACCGACTGAGCCACCCAGGCGCCCCGAAGATTTCTTTAAAAAGATAAATAGTAAGATTTGACAATTAGACTCCGCAATATGTTGATCAGTGGGATGTCAATAAGTACATGTTTGGTGGGGGAGAGAGGACAAAATCCTTCAGATGTTCAAGAAATTATGGGAGAAAAGGAATTGGAAACAATGAGTATGGGCAACTATTTTAAGGAATCTTATTATGAAAGAAAGAAGGGATATGAGCTGGTAGCTGGAAGGACCAAGGATGAGCTGGATTTTTTAAAAGATAACCAAAATAACTGGAATGTCCAACAGAGAGTAGGAAATTAGTTTCTGCAGAAGGAAAAAAAGGAGAACTGTCAGAAGTGGTCAGCAAGGATGGAATTCAGTGCTCAGATAGAAGAACAGTCATTGGGTCCCTAAGGCAGATGGCAGCACATCCATACTGACACTGGTGAGAGACAAGTGTGCAGGAGAGACAAGAGTGCAGCCACAGACACGCCTCACCTGTGGAAGCTCTAGGTAAGTCCCTGTATAATGTGCCCTGAGCTCAGACAAAGGTGTCACTTAATGGCACCCTCAAATGCTGACATCTGATGTGTTGATCAGGAATCTTAAGATAAGGAATAGACCTTGGGGAGCACAATGTTCACACTGTTTAAGATTTCTGTGTATCTGGGGCAGGTGGTTTTAAGCCTCAGCTTCAGCAAGATTTGAAATATGGAATTTTTTACCCACAGGAGCTTGCTGAAGCTCAAAGTGGCTTTTCAACAGGTAAGTGACCAGTTTCAATCTTTAGCTCGTTATTTTCCTATGAATTTGTGTTTAAATTGGGGGTAGCATTTATTCATTAAACTTATCCAGGTGCCTTCGGTAAGCAGGATCTGCACTGTGCCCTGTTGGCCCTATTAGGATACCCGACATTCTGTCTGTGAAGCGGCCTAACAAGGAGCGGCATACCCTGACCAGCTGTTGATCTCCTCCAGGTAAATGGATATAGGTCACCCAGGGGCTTTATGGCTAAGTCCAAAGTGTTAAGAGGAATGAATCTGGGAAACATTGTTGGTAGAGGGCACATTTATATTCTCTTTCCCTGACATTTCCTTCCATGTAGAGGGACATAATCCTCTTGACTCCTCTCTGTTTCCACACCCCCACAGAGTGATGAAATGCTTTATCTGATTGGTGAGTGTACAGGGAAAAAGTTGGGCATGCAAAGTCCACTTGCTTCCCCTTCCATTTCTCATGTAATCCAGGTTGCCCACAGAGCCCATGTAATAGAGGTGGCTCTAGGACATGTGGTAATATTACAGATAGAGGTCCTTCCCTCAGCAGTTTTGTTCTGCCTGTGACTAGGAGCACAAATCTGCTAAATTCTGGGATTCACATTTGGAAAGCCCAGTATCCCACAGATATGAGCAACCTACTCAAATACCAACTTTACCAGTAATAAAGGTGACAGTTTGATCTTCCATAAGCTCTAGTCCTTGTCTATCTTTTAAATAGCTCCAAATTCAGGTGGAGAAGAGGGTACTGTTTACTGGACCCCTTTAAATTCCAGCAATTTCACTCATAAAGGCCCAATACAAAGGCTATGGCTACTCTGATTAGAAAGATTTAGGTTTAAATACACTTAAAAGTATGAGTTGGGTCTATTTTCATTACTTTTACATTTATTCTGAAATATTTGCATATGTAAAAATCTATTTGAGTATTACTGCCAAGTGCTTAAAATTAGTCCACAAAAAAATGGACTACAGACAGAGTAAAATTAACATAGGTTGTAGAAAAACACAAAATGCCTTAGGCTTACCATTTTATTACTAGTACTAAGTGTGAATATATTTCCTTCTGCATATTTTAAATTATTTTGAGTACCACCAATCTCTAGGATCTATTTACATGGATGATTATACATTAAAATTAACCTGCAATATAAACCAGATTGAATTTTTTTAATCTTCTAGGCAAAGAATGACATTGTTTGGCATCTCACACAAGTCAACAAAAAATAGAAAAGCAGCTGTTTAATGAGGTTTTTGCTAATTTTTTAAATAATGAGATGCCAAAGTGGTACCCACACACCAAAAAGCTCGACTCTAATTAAGGTGATATCAGATATCAGTGTCAATGGGATTTCTTAAATATAGCTTCTTCATATGGGCCCTTCCCAGTCTGTCACAACTTAGTGGTTTTACTAATGAAAAATCATGCATGAGCAAAATGTTATTTACAAATGCAAATGTGCCTCCAAAACTAAGTTTTTAAAAATAAATCTTACAACTTTTCTGAAACAAGTTAGCCATTTGACTCGTGTTCATTAGGTTCTGGTACTTAAAAATATAGCTCCACTTAACATAACTTGTATTCAATTTTAGTAGCTTTTATTTTGTTCATCACCCACACAAAAATTTCTTATGTCATATATAGAAATTTCCATTACATATTTCACATTCATAATTAGACATTATGTATTTAGGTATTGTGAGCTCTCACATCAAAAAAGACAATGGAATAATATAAATACAGTATCTTTCCCGACTATCCTAGGCAATCACTAAATTGAATATTTTGGGTACTAAATTTAGAGACTTGATAGTTTAATAATATCTGTCATTTGGGGATATGAATTCATCATTTGGGTAGCCTAAAACATCAAAGTAATTAGCCAACCAATCAAAAACATGTATTCTTTTTAATAAAGAAGATCTCTGGCTGAATTCAAATAATAATAATATTCTAATCTTTGAATTAAATATCAAGTCACATTCAGCAGTAATAATAGTCACCACTTATTGTGTCAGGCACATATCATATGCTATACATATCTTATCTCATATAACTTAATCCCTAAAACAATACTAGGGTACATAGCAATAGTCTAGTTTAACAAATGTGAAAACCGAATCTCAGAGAGGTTAAGTAACTGTAAGTAAGATCACACAGCTTGTAGGTAGTAGAACTGGGATTTAAACTTAGGGATGTCTACCTGCAATGCTGCCCTTTGTCTTTATAGAATAAAGTATTTCAAGTGAGGATCCATTTGTGCAAAGTCATCATTTGTGAACTGGTTGATCTGGCATGGGGTTGAGTTCATGGCAATGGTTTAGAGCAAGGCAAGCCATTCAGGCTCATGGTGAATTCTAAAATCTTTTCCTTCATTAATGTTAAAAGCTAAGTAGTTGAACTAACTTATCAAAGTATCCCTAATGACAGGGTGAATTTGATACGGAACTATAATCCCTAGTCAACTCAGGTCTGTACAGATATGCTAAACTTCTGAAGTATTTGTGACCATTTATTATTGAACTAAGCTGTCCATAAAAGCTGTACAGTCTGTTGGTCTTGTACAGATATTGTTTAATATTGATACGTCGACAGAGAAAAATTAAGGGCAATAAGATAATTAATACCTCCCAACCAAAGGTCCTTCTCATAGGATTTCTTAAAGTTAAAAAAGATTATGGAATCTTCTGCCAACATATAACTCAATTTTTGTATACGTGTATTTCCCAACCCAGCCTCGGCTACAGTTTGAAGCCCCAAATAACTACTGAATAAGAATCGCAAATAAATGAAATGTGTTTGTAATAGAAATATATTATTAAAAGTAAAATAATAATGATGATGGTAATAGGCCTGAGTATTATGGCACAAGTATTTAGACATGAATAAAAATTGAAATTAACAACTGATTTTCTGAGAAATCTCAGAAAGATACAAGAGTTTGAGTCAGTGAACAGTACTATTTGTCACATTCATGTTCACAACACCACTCTTTCCATTTGGTTGTCCGCCTAGCCTAAGAGTTGAGTGGTTCGGATTACAAATCCCCGAGTTCTAAAGATACTAAGCATGCTAAACTTTCATCACAGACACATATAATCCACTCCATTAGGGAGAGTAATGCATGCTGATAGCAGCAGTAAATGTCAACAATCTGCACTCAAGAACTCAATCAGGAGATTTCAGTAAATCCAATTTCTCAGAATACTTCAGTCTTGAATATGTTCATATCCTTTGACCCAGGAGCTACACTTCCAGAAAATTATCCCACAATAATAACCACCCATATATACTAAGATATATGTACGGAGATATTCAGTGTCATAGTGAAAAGCAAGGAAGAGGGAAAGTTAAACCTCTATCAATAAAAGAATGATTAAATAAATTATTATTATTATTATTATGGAGTCATCAAAAAGAATAAGCTAAAATTTTTTGTACTGACATTAAAAGCTCTTCAAAATACACTGTTAGGTAAAAATAAACAAGGTAAAGGATAATATCTAAAGTATGATATCATTTCTTTAAAAACAAATGTGTTAGTATATGTGCATGTAAATGCATAGGAAAGGAACAGGGAAAAACTATACCAAATATTTGGCATTAGGTACTTCTTGGGAAGGGAGAGAAACTGGGAAGAAAAGTTAGCAAAGGGAAGTATTCTCATTTTTTCTAAATATCCTATGTTGTTTGAATATTTTATAATAAGAATCAATTCCTGTAGTACTCATGTAATAAAAAGATAAAGAATTTGGGGCACCTGTGTGGCTCAGTCATTTAAGCATCTGACTTCAGCTCAGGTCATGATCTCACAGTTTGTGAGTTTGAGCCCCATGTCAGACTGTGTGCTGACATCTCAGAGCCTGGAGCCTGCTTCGGATTCTGTGTCTCCCTCCCTCTCCGCCCCTCTCCCACTTTCTCTCTCTCTCTCTCTCTCTCTCTCTCTCTCTCTCTCTCTCAAAAATAAATAAAAAGACTTAAAATATTTTTTTTAAAAATAAAGAATCCAGTTATAATACGAAAACATTGCTTTTAATATATTAGACTCATTAAAGGATATTATTTGTGGGGTCCCTGGGTGGCTCAGTTGGTAAGTGTCTGACTTTGGCTCAGGTAATGATCTCACAGTTCCTGAGTTCAAGCCCCAAGTAGGGCTCTATACTGACCACTCAGAGCCTGGAGCCTGCGTCAGATTCTGTGTTCCCGTCTCTCTCTGCCCCTCCCCAGCTCGCACTCTGTCTCTCTCTCTCTCAAAAAAAACAAACATTAAAAAAAAATTTTTTAAGGATATATATTTCTGTGTGGTGGGTGTGTATATATATATATATATATATATATATATATATATATATGTATATGAAATAGTTTTTAACTAATTTAACTCTCTGATCCAAGATACATTTAGGGTAGTTATAAATTGTACCCAAATCTGAGTAATTTGAAAACTTTTTGTTGAAATCATGTGGGGACTTAAAAAGTGCATATAATTCATGTAACAAACCAAGCTAAACCACAACAGGGCTATCAAAGTGCAAATGCACTGCTAAGTTTAGAATTCCAGACCTAAAATATTCTTGGGAACATTTGTTTCCTCATGATTCAATCTTGGTTTTAAATAATAGCATTTACAGTTTTCCCACGTCTAAGTTGTTGAATAGAGGACAGTTACATGGAATGATCAAGACTGGTTAAGTTGGAAGGAAGCCTTAGGCCTTGATTTGTATTTTAAAATTAAACACAAAGACCCCTCTATCGGTATTCATTGTGTTATACTTCATCATACGTGCATGGCATTGCATAGTATGGTGCTTGAACTTATCATTTCAGCACCTGCAGTGTGGAAGGAGCAGATAAGAATTTTCTCCTTTATTAAACTTCTGTTAAAATGTCTAATTCAAATAAGAAACACTTTACATCTACATGTCATAGTTACTTAATGAAGAAGGCATAGGAATGGAAGGACTGCTGGATCTAAACATATTAAGAAATTAATTAACCTTCAAATGTTGTGATCATGGACATCGATGACTATTAAGTAGCAATAAAAATGCAATCAAAGACTCATAAATCAGGAAGCTTATCACAAAACTCCTGAAGTACTCAGAACTCCCTGCCTTTTTAAACTTCTAAGGGTCGTTGCTATTCATTCACTGATTTTTTTTATTTCTAATCAAAATCTTCCCTACATTAATCCTACTTCCTTTTATTTGGTCTATTGTTAATATGTAGAACTCAATTTCCTTGTCTCAAAATCTCCTCAAACGTTTCACTAAGGCATGAATGAAAATGTTTTTTTTTCTTATGATACCTGAGCTTCACTGAGTAAAGCCAGTGCAATCTCATCATGACCTATAATTACTTTGATAATAACAGCAAATATCTGCTTTCACCCTTGTAAGAGATTCTTTAACTGGATGGAAGCCCCAGTTGTGTTGAATATTTCTACCCTTATGCCTCACATGAAGGTTATGAGCTCTATTTGTTTCAATTCTTTTGGCTGGATAAAAAGGAGGGATGAACACACTGAGTACCTACCTCTGCAGGTTAGGCACTGTGCTAGGTGTTTTCACAAGTTTTCCTGTTTAATTTGCCCAACAAACTACTGAAATGGATATTACTTTCTTCACACTCAGACAGTTGTGTGAATTGTTGCATATTACACAGCCAGTAAAAGGCAGAGCCTGGATTTCATGCCTGTGTGACTCCATAATACCAGTAAAACCCAACTCTTGAAATATGAAATTCCAGGTCTAGCTAACACTCATTGCCAAGTTGATATTTCTCAAACACCTGTCCAATCTCTTTTGGACTTTCTGGCATTACACACCTCTCTGCTCTCAGATATCTGTAACCCTTCCCTCAAATGAAAGGAATATTGATCCCACCAACAGGAACACTGGGAAAAACATCACCTGCAACTGGATTACAAAAACATTCAAAGAAAAACAACATTGAATCATAATATAGAAATGACTCATTCAAATATTTTGCTGCATACCATCTCCACAAGTCATAGGATTCTTTTAGACAATGAACATAGGTTGCATGAGATTTCACTGGAAGGGCTAACATTCAATGAACTGTAAATGACAGAAGTGACAGACAACACTTTCAGGAAAAGAACACTTACTGTAGAGGGCTCAGTCAGTTAAGCATCTGACTTTGGCTCAGGTCATGATTTCCCAGCTTGTGAGCTCTAGTCCCGCACTGGGCGAGCTCGAGACCCACTTCGAGTGAAAACAAGAGCCCTGCTTCTCTCTCTCTCTGCCCCTGATGGGATTCTCTCTCTCTCCTTCTCGCTCCCTCAGTTGCAATCTCTCTTTATCTCTCTCTCTCTCTCTCTCTCTCTCTCTCTCTCTCTCAGGAAAAAAAAAGATCAGCCATTGTAGAAAGAGTGTTTTATAAGTGCAGATGTTTGATCTTAATTTAAACAGTTCATACCATCAGCAGAAACAACTCTGATTCCAACATTACTGGGCTGCATAAAATAATAACCAGTTCCTCCAACCTGGGTGGTAGGTAACTAAAAGGGTTCCTGAGGGGGCAAAGTATACATTTAGGATAACAGAGGATGGGAAAGATTATGCTGCCATAAGGCATTGGATGGACAAAGGGAAATACTAAGTCTATAGATAAGGATAATAGATAAGGTCAGTGATGCCCTGAATTATTTGAGGAACTGGGCAAAGAATAAATAAAGGACTTAATAACTTACTTTTGAAGCTAGTATATAGTAATATAACATAGCATTTATTAAGGGAAAGTAACATGAGAATCCAGCTTTCAGACATCTTGATAAAGGAGAGAATGGAGACAAAGGAAAAGTATACTTGGCCAGAAGCCTTTTATAGGCTAGTCTGTGGCTCTGGGAAAAATTAATTTTTACCGGTTTTCTGTTCTGTTCCTGAATAGAGGATGCAATTGCACAAGTATTGCAAGAATTAATAATAGCTACATATTTAAAGAATTAATATTACCAAAATGCTTTTGAATTTCAGATATTTATAAGGTAATACTAAATGTTACTATAAGGGCTTTTTGTTTTAATATAAAAAGTAATGTACATTGATCATTAGAAATTTAAGCAACACAAAAGTATGTAATATAAAAAGTGAGAGATCCCTCTGGGTTCCCTCCCAGGACTCATATGCTTAGTTTCAAGAGGTAACCACTGTTAATTCTTTGATATGTATCAATACCATGAAATTATAGTTCTGCAACTAGTTTTTTTCCTATTTGATTTTTTCCTTCCATGTGAGCACATGCAAATTCTCATTCCTTTTACAGTTATGTAATATTCTGTAATATACACAATAAGTGGATATTAGTGTATATATACCAATTACATACCAATTTTTTTTCATACCAAGTATTTTTTAACTTCTTGAACATTTAGAAAGTCTACCGTTTGGGCATTTTAAATACTACTGTGATGAACAATCATGTATACATGGATCTCTGTTATGTCATTAAAAGAAAAATAAACCATTAAGTCTAATTTTGACAATTTTTCTTTGGTGCTATTATTAGGGCTAAATTCTCTTATTTTGTAGCTCCATTTAATAAATTTAATTGCTTAGGGGTGCCTGGGTGGCTCAGATGGATGAGCGTCCAACTTCGGTTCAGGTCATGATCACAGACTTGTGGGTTCGAGCCCTGTGTTGGGCTCTGCACTGATAGCTCAGAGCCTGGAGCCTGCTTCAGATTCTGTGTCTCCCTCTCTCTCTGCTCACATTCTCTCTCTCTAAGATGAATAAATATTTTTTAAAATTTTTAATAAAATAAATTTAATTGCTCATAAACTTAATCAACTTTAGGACAACTATTTAGAAAACTGATTAAATGTCAAGCAAGAGAAGCTTTCAGTGTGTGTGCATGTTAAATATGAAAATCAATCAAACAAAACAAACAAACAAAAAACAAACAACAAAAACAACAGTACGAAGGCCGGGGTCTGGGTAGCTCTGTCAGTTGAGCTCTGGACTCAGAATGTTGGCTCAGGTCATGATCCCAGGGTTGTGGGACTGAACCCCACGTCGGGCTCCACACTGAGCATGGAACTCGCTTAAGATTGTCTCTCTTTCCCTCTGCCCCTCTACTCTGCTTGCACTCTCTCTCTAAAAAAAATTTTTTTTTTTTTTTATTTATTTTGGGGACAGAGAGAGACAGAGCATGAACGGGGGAGGGGCAGAGAGAGAGGGAGACACAGAATCGGAAACAGGCTCCAGGCTCCGAGCCATCAGCCCAGAGCCTGACGCGGGGCTCGAACTCACGGACCGCGAGATCGTGACCTGGCTGAAGTCGGACGCTTAACCGACTGCGCCACCCAGGCGCCCCTAAAAAAATTTTTAAAAAGGAAAGAAAAAAAGAAAATAAATCTTCACATGGGAAATGTTGGAGAATGAACCAAGTAGATCTATGGCAATAGACTAAGGACTGTGTTTGAGAGTCATCATCATATATACCAAAGTCTTCAGCCTCAATTAATTACTGGGGGTAACAGAAGAACTGATTAGTGCTTTTTCACTCATGTCTGGGGTAGAGGGAAATGTAGAGATAGATTTTGGTGTTTCTTTCCTAATGCTCCCAAATTTATTTAATTATGTGCTTCTCAAAAACAAAAAAGCACATTAATGTAATGTTTTAGGCTCATACTCTGAGATACTCGGTTTTTTAAAGAGTGGGATTAATGCTCTTTTTAAAATGAAAGACCATGAACAAATTTGCTTGTGTATATCAATGTCTGAAAAATGCCCTTTAAGAGTCCTAGCACATTAGAACTGGAAAAAAAAAACTATATAGGTTGCTTAGTCCATTGGTAAGAGAAAATGAAGCCCAGAAAGGCTAAATGAATTCCCTAAGGTAACAGCCAGTGAGTAGCAGAGATAACACCAGAATCCAGGCACAGATACCCAAACCAGTGTCTTTTTCATTATACCATTTACATGACAAGCATAATTGATAAATATGAATCAATTAAACTGTTTCTCTGCACCTATACAGTCAGACTTGAAGGGAAAATTGATAAGTCTTTGTGTGATTAATGATGACACACCCCAACTCCGCTGTAGGGCCTGAATTATCCTGACTTGTAACTGACTGAAGAGGCTGCCTTACCGGCCCTGCACTCTGCATGGGCACCCCTGCCCAACTGGAAATGCAGCTGGAACACAGCAATGCTTCATAACCACTGTCTGGGATCAAGCAGAATAACAGCTGTCCAAACGATAATTAACCATTTATTAACAAGCAGGCTATATGGACAAGGATTTGACAAGAAATCAAGCTTGAGCCATTTGTGACCTTCTCACTAACAGAGCAGCTCTGCTCTGTTAGATGTTCTGTCCATATAACACAAGATTTGGTAATACCAAGGGAAATCTACCATAACTTTACTTTAAAATAGTGAAAACTGGGGCACCTGGGTGGCTCAATCAGTTAAGCATCTAACTTCAGCTCAGGTCTCACCCTGCTCATGGGTTCAAGCCCCACATTGGGCTCTGTGCTGACAGCTCAGAGCCTGGAGGCTGCTTTGTTTTCTGTGTCTCCCTCTCTCTCTGCCCCTCCCCCGCTTATACTCTGTCTTTCTCTGCCTCCCAAAAATAAATAAACTTTATTTTATTTTTATTTTTTAATGTTTATTTTTGAGAGAGAGAGAGAGACAGAGCACAAGCAGGAGAGGGGCAGAGAGAGAGGGACACAAAATCTGAAGCAGGCTCCAGCCTCCAAGCTGTCAACACAGAGCCAGACACAGGCCTCAAACCCAGGAACAGTGAGATCATGAACTGAGCCTAAGTCAGATGCTTAAACTGACTGAGCCACCCAGGCATCCCCAAAATAAATAAACTTAAAAAAAATAAAATATATCAGATAAAATAGTGAAAATAGATTATATAACTAAGCCAATAATACTGTAGACCACCATGATATCTCTGGGATCCCTTGTTTAGTTCCTGGGTCTTCCTCTTCAACCTGAGATCGCAGATCTTCACATTACTGCAGCGTTCACTCTAACACACAAATGATAATCAAAGACAGGGCCCCAGGGTACTCAGTGCTTCTTCCTAACTCCATCAGACTCCATCCTCTAATACTGAACGTATCTACTAGAAGTCCTGGCAATGATCGAGGAGAGAGAAAGGGAGGAACAAAGTACATAAAATCCTCTTTCTGGGAAATGACAGTACAATTTCTGCTTAGCTGGAGAAATCTTGCTCATCCTGGAATTCAAATGTCACCTCCTCAGTGACAATTCTCTGACTCCCCAGGGGTTATCATTCACCTTTAAAACTATGATTGTGATTGTATGTGTATGCCTACTAGGGTCTTATTGCATTTTTATAAAAAGCCATGGGAATCTATATCTCCCATAAATTGTGAATTTTTAAAGAGATAAAATTTTATTCATCATTGTTTGCCAAAAGCCTATCACACTGTAGGTAATCAGCCAACGTATGCTAAATTTCTACAATGACCTTTGTGTCATCTGATGTGGTCCGAAAGTACAGTTAACTACTCTGATGAAAAGAAAAATGTATGCCCTCTACGTAAATGGTCAATTTGAATAGAAGAATATATAATAAAATGTACTTACCACCTGAATTGCACTAACATTTCATTGTTCTTTGATAATTCACACAGCATTTACTGTGCCTCAGGGTCATCATTAAAAATGTCAGTTGCTGCTGCGTAGAATATGTGCAGACATGCGAGTTAATTCAAATCTCTGGTTGATAGAGTACCAGATACACCACCTGTCTCTTTATTTGTTCTGCCCTCCACAAGGCATCGCTTAAGTATCCACTTTGACACCTGTTAGGGTTACTCACGAGTTGTTTATCTGTGTGCTACTTCAATCCTTATTTCTAAGAATCAGGACTGGATGCCTGCAGCTTCTTATTTCTCTTTCTCACTCTACATGCTCTTCTCCAGTACACACGCGTGCACGCACACACACACACACACACACACACACACACATCTCATCATATTTTAATATCCATATTTGGCTCTGTAGTCACTCATCACATAAAATGAAAGTGAAATGAGCCAAGCAAGCATCCCCCAATAGTACGCAGCTTATGTAGTTTAAGAAATCTAATGTTTTATTCAAGCACTGTCTCTCTGGTAATTCTCCTCAGAAGATGTTAATGTATATCCAATTACTAAGGCCAACTACACGTACAGTAGACCAATAACCTAATTTGGGGCTCAGTAAAGTATAGCAATAGTACAGGATTCAAAATCTCAGATTTTTCTCATTCTCGATTTGACTTCCAAGGAAAGAAGAAAATTTAGTAATTATAATGCAGAATTATAATAAAAAGTTGGGAAATATAGGTCTTCTGACTTCAAAAAAAAGAGTGCTACTCTGCCAGATAGTAACTACCAAGGATAACATTACATAAACAGCTCTGACTGTTCAAAAAAAGAAATGATCTGCTCTTGGGGCACCTGGATGGTTCATTCAGTTGAACTTCCAACCCTTGATTTCAGCTTAGGTCATGATCCCAGGGTCATGGGATAGAGCCCCACGTGGGGCTCCTTGCTGAGCATGGGGCCTGCTTAAGTTTCTCTCTCTCTCCCTCTGCCCCTCTTCCCTGCTCATGCTCTATCTCTAAAATTTTAAAAAAGAAGAAGATGATCTGCTCTTGACATGCCAAAATTAGAGAATATTTGGGCCCCAAAGCACCAAGAATCAACCTTATAAATTTATAACTGGGTGATAGTTATATATTATTATATATTTTTAATATATATAATAATAATATATATTAATTATTGATTTAGCAGAAGTCTACAAATCCAGAAATGTTATTCCTCTTAAAATACATACATGTAGCAAATGTGAGTATTTTCACAGGATACACAAAAATCAGAACCGCCAAATTTGGCAAATAAAAATAAAGACAGTTAAATTTGAGATAAACAACAAATAATCTTTAGTATAAGTATGTCCCATGCAATATTCTATCTGGAAACACCAATATGAATCTACTAAAAAAGTCAGTTACCCAGTGAGTTTTGTGGCAGAAAAGGAAAAAGGAAAAAGAAAAATCTGGCTTTACTCAAATCTATCACATCTGGATTTACTCAAATCTATCACTCATTCCCCAAAACAGGGATGGAGATAAAACAGAAGTAAATCTATTCAGAAGTTTGTACTTTTTAAGGTCTAGAGAGGTTCAACCATTTAGTAATGTATTTCCTTTCCCCAGTCACAGCATTATAAGCCTAAATGTGGCTCCTAAACAGCTATTGTGCAATCATTTGATACCCTAAAGTCCTCCAAAGACTGAATCTCCCAAACTCAGCCCCGTGATCCCTCATGCAAACATGCTGGGCTGCTTGTCGCCTCTTCCAAGCATCAGAGGTCCCTGGATACAGGTCATAAATGAATTAATGTTGTGTATAATAAATTGACACTCCCAGAGTGCCTGGGTGGCTCAGTTGGTTAAGCATTCAACTTTGGCTCAGGTCATGATCTCATGGTTTGTGGGTTCGAGTCCATGCTGACAGCTGGCAGCCTGGAGCCTGCCTCAAAATCTGTGTCTCCCCCTCTCTCTCTCTCTCTCTGCCCCTCCCCCACTAATGCTCTGCCTCTCTCTCTCTCTCTCTCCCTCTCTCTCTCTCTCTCTCTCTCTCTCTCTCTCTCTCTCCCTCCCTCTCAGAAATGGATAAAACATTTAAAAATAAATTTAAAATAAAATAAATTGACAATCCCTTATGGAATAACTTTATAATTAAAAATTAATAGTTTCTTTCAGGCGCTGACTAGCATGGGACATTTTCTTGATATATTTAGACCTCCACAAGATGCATTCAAATGTCCAGACTCTCCCAGGCACGCCTGAGTGGCTCATCCACTAAGAGCTGCTAGTTCACAGACAGGTCATTTTCCCACTTTGTTCTTCTAATGACACAGAACACCAGGGAAGAGTCATTCACCTAAAAAGGATACTTCAGCAGTGACTTGATCTCATTTCTGGGGACTTTGCAGCCATAAGACCACCATGGTCTCCACCTGTGGCATTGCACTGGACATGAACAACGTGAGGCCAGTGATCTACCATATATCATTGAACTAAAGATGCTATCAATTGTAAGACACATCAATACTTATATCCCACTAAGAAAGAAACAAATGTTGATACTAAACTGTGATGCTTTCTTAAGATTGGGGATTTTAGACTTACTGAAAAAACGCTTATGCACTTTTTAAGCATAGATTTTTACAAGCAGCTATGGTTTTCATGCATACATAAGAAGAAAAATAAGTAACATAATTTGATAAAGGTACTCCTAAAATATTTTTATAGTTAGCATTTCACTCATCTGAACAGATCCATCTCTAACATTGTAGGGCCCAGGAAGATGAAGGGCCAAATGCCATATTTCTAAATAGTTTGAAGTTATAAATTAAACTATACCCGCAGCCTGGACCCTGTTTCCACCTATGCTCTCGAGGGATTGCTCTCATTACACAGAAGCTGAAGGAGCATTTCCTGTCCCAGATCAGCTTTGCCTATTATAAACCAGAGGAGTTGCTAAGCAAGGCAGGGCAGAAGTGCAGGGCAGGGTGGTGCCTGGACTTATCAGAACTGGGTCAAGTCCCCAGGAAGTGGAAAGAACAACTACCCCTTACCCATCTCATTTTTCTGACTCAGAATTCCAAGTAGCTCTAGTCCCATGCCACAAACTATGCCACACTGTAAAGGGGAGGAAGCACACGCTGTCCTGGGAGCCTGCTCTACCATGGTGTGGAGGGCCAGCTGGAACCAAAGCAGCCGCTCTTTTCCCTGGCTTCCCACAGGAAGTCCAGAAACCTTTTTAACTGCCTTCTCCTCATTTCCTCTACAAAGTTTGGGGGGCACCAACCATAATTCCCAAATGTTTAACTTTCCAAAAACTTACAGAATGTAAAAAAAAAAAAAATAAAGCATGTTTGTGTTATAATGTGTGCAAACTATAAGTCCTCAAAAGGGCAGGACCTACAGCAGGGCCCCTCTAGCTGGATTGATGAGCAGTACTTCTGAACTGTCTTTTTACCCAGAGTCAGAGGTGTGCTGTTTTCCAGTGAATATTATTCTTTGTGCTATTAAAAGTATTAGTGATGAAAGTTTCTTTAAAAGTCTTATGAGGGGGCGCCTGGGTGGCGCAGTCGGTTAAGCGTCCGACTTCAGCCAGGTCACGATCTCGCAGTCCGTGGGTTCGAGCCCCGCGTCAGGCTCTGGGCTGATGGCTCGGAGCCTGGAGCCTGTTTCCGATTCTGTGTCTCCCTCTCTCTCTGCCCCTCCCCCGTTCATGCTCGGTCTCTCTCTGTCCCAAAAATAAAAATAAAAAACGTTGGGAAAAAAAAAAAGAGTTTAAAAGTCTTATGAGGATTTGGGGGCACCTGTGTGGCTCAGTCGGTTAAGTGCCTGATTCTTGATTTCAGCTCAGGTCATAATCTCATGATTCATGAGTTCGAGCCTCACATCAAGCTCTGTACTGACAGCACGGAGCCTGTGTGGGATTCTCTCTCTCCCTCTCTTCCCTCTTTCTGCCTCTCCCCTGCATGCATGTGCGCATGCTGTCTCAAAATAAACAAGCCTAAAAAGAGCTTTACCAAAATTTTTTTCTAAGTCACTAATCACTAAGAAATGTTTTCAGATTATTAAGCAAAAGATAAAATGTTGGCACATGATTTTTAGTATGTTTTCTCCTTTTGAAGTTGGTAGGTAAATACACTGTTATGAATAAATCTTAATATTTGTTTGTATTCATCAAATAAATATCTAGAAAGTTCCCACAAGACAAACATACATCTTTTTTTAAGTTTATGTATTTATTTTGAGAGAGAAAGAGAGAAAGCACAAGCAGAGGAAGGGGAGAGAGAGAGAGAGAGAGAGAGAGAGAGAGAGAGAGAGAGAGAGAATCCCAAGCAGGTTCTGCACTGTCAGCACAGAGCTTGATGTGGGACTTGATCTCATGAACTGTGAGATCATGACCTGAGCTGAAACCAAGAGTTGGAAGGCTTTACCAACTGAGCCACCTAAGCACCCTGAGAAAAACATATTTGTTAATGCTTAAAAAATTATACTTGTGCATTTTTCCTTCTCATATATTTTTCAACTTACAAAGTCTTGAGAAAAAAATCAAATAAAATGTGTTCACTGTATAATTTTCCAACCCTCACTTGTACTTTTTATGCTTTAGAATAACAACTACTAACAGTAAAGAAAGGTTGTTGTTTTAAGGATAATAAATTGTTATCTAACAATATAAGGAGTTAAATTTAAGAACAGCTTACTGTTTGTTGATGGTAAAATTGTCCAGATTCACTTTTCAAAGTCTCCTCATTTTTTACTTCTACCTTCCCTAGGGAAGGTATGTATAGGGTACAGGGAAAAATTGTCCTTTCAAAATAAAAATAGTCTTGGTTAAAGTGTCATTTTGTTGTTGTTGTTTTTAGCTCCAACCTATTGGTAGAGATGTAACTATCCATTAAGAGAACTAGATTCAAAGAGTTCTCTTGAGTGCTGTACAGTCAATAAGTCACAATTACTTTCTAGATAACAATGAACGATAAAGCCACAAAGAATATGATATACCAGGTTATGGTATAATACCCATTCCTATTTAAAAAGAAAATACCAGGAGGGTGCCTGGGTGGCTCAGTCAGTTAATCCTCCAACTCTTGATTTTGGCTCAGGTCATGATCTCACAGTTCATGAGCTCAAGCCACATGAGCTGGGCTCCACAGTGATGGTGAAGAGCCTGCCTGGGATTCTCTCTTCCTCTCTCTGACCCTCCCCTGCTTATGCACATATGTAGTACTCTCTCACTCTCTCTCAAAATAAATAAACTTTAAAAAAATAAAAGAGAGTTTGGGAAATACAGCCTTTTTTTAGCTGACCACATTCTTCAAAGTTATGTTACAAAGGGAAAGGGGAAAATGGGTAATAGGAAACAATTACTTATCCTTGCGGAGTGGGAGCAGTTATTTTACTTCCCAGTGGAGGTAGCCTTCCTATGATAATTAGAAATCTAAGATTGACTAGATATGTCATGTGTCCCCTCAAACTCAGATAGCTCCTGGGCTTTTAAGTCCTAAAATCCCCAATGGGGCAAGATGGTCACTGAATAAATAAATGTATTTTGTTTTAAAATATATTTTACTTAAAAATAAAATCCCTTTAGATTTTATTTGGGGAATATGTGAATGTGTTTATATGTGTAATGGAAGATGAGCTTAGCTTACACTAAGTACAGAAGCATTATTTCACAGTGACAATAGTTAAACATTGAAATAGAATTTCTCAGAGAATCTATAAGAGGTCACTCTTTTTTTTTTTAAGTTGATTTATTTATTGAGAGAGAGCATGAACAAGAAGGGGAGGGGCACAGGGAAAGAGAGAGAGAGAATCCCAAGCAGTCTCCACACTCAGTGGGGCTCGATCTCATGACCATGAGATCATGACCTCAGCTAAAATCAAGAGTCTGAGGCTTAATTGACTAAGCCACCCAGATGCCCCATAAGAGGCCAATTTTGAGAGATGGTTAAACATAGTATAGATATTCATCATGCTGAAAGGATTGGGAGGGGAGTAGAGGAGTAATTGGGGTATGGACATGACTTGTCAAAGTTCTTAACTTTATGATTTTATATGTAGATTCCAAGTGAATCACTGACATTTTTTTAAAAAAATAAACTTTTTACAATATTGGATAACCTATGTTCAAGAGCTGATGCAAAGACATTTACTATAATTAATCATGGTATTTAAAAACCCAGGCTCTTTGATTTAGATCTGCTAAAACTTGGGAGGATTCTGCTCTAACTTAATTGAGATACTAGACTCTCAATATAAATCTATATGTTTAATATGCCTAATATAAAATGCCCTTATTTTAAAGGTTTTAAATAATTGTATTTCAACCTTGGTTTTAATATCCTACCAACCACTCCTTTCTCCAACCATACTCTGATGGTGACTGACATTGCAAAGGTCTAGCCACCTGTGAACAGTTTTAAATATCACTTTCTTGAATTAATTATGCATAAAGTTCAAAATAGGTTTGGGAGGCACCCACTGAAGCAGACTTAAATCAGAAAGGAATGTGGTAAGCACAAAAACCATTTATTTTTTTTGTATGATAGACAATTATCAGCATTTTATAACCAATAATAAATTGAGGCAAGCACAATTAAAATTACATATTTTGCGCCAAATATATTGGCTCATGAAATTTAATGTATAAATGTCATGTCAACTGAAAAAATGACACATTTTATACTCATGAAGAGAGTTCGTAGGCAGTATCTTTTTTTTTTCTTGCTAATACATTAGTCTAGTTGGTCCTAACTCTAGGCCCTTTGAGAAAATGCAAATTAAACAAAAGTTATGGTCTTAGCCTTCAGATGATCTTCTATTTGCTGATGTAGAAAATATAAATATTAAGGAAATACAAATATACAAACCATAAGTACTTAATTGCATTCATATTTTAAGGAAATGCATTCATATTTTAAGGAAATCTAAAAACAATACAAATTTTGGAAGAATATATCCATTTGGATTTGGATTTTTGTATGTTATTTTTATAATGTTATCATGAACTTACTTGATTTAATTGGATTTCATCTTAGTAAATATACCTTTATTACTTGAAATCATTCCACTCTTAGTTTATAATTATACTTTTTTACCTCATTAGACAGAATCTTATTTCTTCCCGGTATTCATATTCATCCAATATAATTTTTAACCTTACTGTGTGCAAGGCACTGTTCTAAGGACAAACAGTAATTAGGTCTTACTTTCTATCCTGTCCCATATAAAGGTCTATTCAATTGTTGAATCATCAAGCATCTTCGAACCCCAGGTAATTTTTAAGTGATTCATTTTCTCACTTCTTTCCATTCTTCATTCTTTTTTAAGGCTTCAAGTTTTGCCTTTAAAAAAATGACCTCCAATTCTTTTCTTCATCCCTGATGTTTTACCTGAATTTTATTCTCATGTTATCAAACACATATGAAACACTTCCATTTAGATACTCTCTTCTAAGCTGATCCTCTTCCAGAACATCCTTGACATCCTATGGATCCATCCTTGACTATCACTCTTCCTCTGCCCTCAGGCATAGCCCTTCCACCAGATTTTATGAACTACTCAGTAGGAACCCTCTGGTTTACTAAGAGAGTTTTTTCTGCACAGCTGATGAGCCATACTCATATTATCTCCTTTGTTCCTTTATTCCTTTTGCTCTTCAAATGTTTATTGGGCACAAGTTGTGCGTCAGGCACTCTTCCAAGTGCTTGGGTAAAAACAAAAACAAAAAGCAACACTCTGTCTGCATAGAGCCACATTCTAGTGAGGTTCTGATATTCTCCTGGTTGGATTAGTAATAATAATAGCTAACACTTATGGAATGTGTGGTTATGTTCCAGACACTGTGTTTATATACAATTCAACAAATACTTATCAAATGCTTAGGATATTCCAGAAATATCCTAAGTGCTTTGGATATAACAGTGAACAAAATATATCCTACTGATGGGAGAGAGACACTAAACAATTACCATAATAAATTAGCAAATTATACGGGCACCTGGGTGGCTCAGTCGGTTAGGCTTCCAACTTCAGCTCAGGTCATGATCTCACAGTTCGTGAGTTCAAGCCCCGTGTCAGGCTCTGTGCTGACAGCATGGAGCCTAGAGCCCACTTCAAGTTCTGTGTCTTTCCCTCTCTCTCTGCCTCTCCCTGGCTCCTGCTCACACTCTATGTCTCTCCCTCCCTCTCTCTCTCAAAAATAAATAAACGTTTTTAAAAATTATCAAATTACAGGGACACCTGGGTGGCTCAGTTGGTAAAGCGTCCAACTTCGGCTCAGGTCATGATCTCACAGTTTGTGAATTTGAGCCCTGCATCAAGCTCTGTGCTGACAGCTCAGAGCGTGGAGCCTGCTTCGGATTCTGTGTCTCCCTCTCTCTGCCCCTTCCCCAGCTCACACTCTGTTTCTCTCTCTCTCTCTCTCTCTCTTTCTCTCAAAAATAAATATTAAAATTTTTTTAAATAATAATAATAAATTAAAAAATTATCAAATTATAGAATATGTTAGAAGATGACCACTATGGAAACAAAAAGAATAGGACAGGATAAGCAAGAACAGGAGCCTTTGCAATTTTAAGTATGGTAATCAAGATAATTTACATTGAAAAAGTAACATTTAAGCAAATGGATCAAGAAAATGAGGAAGTTAACCCTATTGATATCTGGGGGAAGAACATATAAGGAAGAGAAAACAGCCCATAAAAATATTCTAAGAAGATAGCATGCCTGGCATGTTCTAGAACAGCAAAGGGGCTGAAGTGTCTGCTGTAGAATGTGCAAAGTGTAGAAAGAGTAGAGGAGGTCATAGGAATAAGGGGGACCTCTTTAGCCAGTGTAAGGATTTCAACTTGGACTCCAAGTGAAATAGGTAACTTTGGAAGGTTTTTAACAAAACTAGGATATGTCTTAGGATTTTAAAAGATCATTCCAACTGCAGAGTTGGGAATTGAGCATAAGGGGACAAGGATAAAAGGAGGGAGATCAGTGAGAAAAGTATTTTAAAAATCCAGGAAGAGATGATAGCACCATTGTACAGCAGGAGAAGTTTTACTGGAAGAAGAAATAGAACCTTAGAAAGCAGAAGTGACTTGTCCTCCAGGCCACCTCCAGACACGGAGCTCTTTAACTACTATGTCTGCTGCCTTCCACTGAGACCCCCTTGAGCTCAAAAAAGGATCTAATGAAGTCAGTAGGAATGGTGCCTTAAAAATAGCAGATCATTTGCTGGGATACTACTTGACGACGAACAAGAATGAAATCTTGCCATTTGCAATAAGGTGAATGGAACCAGAGGGTATTAAGCTAAGTGAAGGAAGTCAGTCAGAGAAAGACAAATATCATATGATTTCACTCATACGTGGAATTTAAGAAACACAAGAGGTGAACATAGGGGAAGGGAAGGAAAAATAATATTGAAAAAAAAAAGAGCAAACCATAAGAGACTCTTAAACAGAGAGAACAAACTGAGGGTTACGGGAGGGGAGGTGGCAGGGGATGGGCTAAAGGGGTGATTGACATTAAGGAGGGCACTTTGGGGGATGAACACTGAGTGTCTGTGTAAGAGATGAATCACTAGGTTCTACTCCCAAAACCAAGACTACACTGTAGGCTAACTAACTTGAATTTAAATTTTAAAAAATGGCAGATCATCTCATGAGGTAAGACTTCAAATTGTTAAAGGGAAAACTGCTTTTATAGCCAAACTACAAGTCTTGCCCATCCTTCAAAGCCCATTATCGAGTTCCAAGAGCTACTCTGGTTCTTATTTGAAATACTGTTACATTGTGTTTGATACCATATTTTTTCTTTCATATCTCTGTATAAGATCTTATAATTCCTCAATGCTATTATGAATCCTTGAGGGCAGGAAACAGGATCACATCTGTATCCCCAACACTGCCTGTAATAAAATGGGAATATTAATATTTTAAAATATTAATTGATTTTCTTTTTTTTAATTTTTTTAATGTTTATTTGCTTTTGAGAGAGAGAGAGAAAAAGAGAGAGAGCAGGGCAGAGGCAGAGAGAGAGGGAGACACAGAATCCAAAGCAGACTCCGGGCTCTGAGCTGTCAGCACAGAGCCCGATGGGGGGCTTGAATCCATGGACCGTGAGATCATGACCTGAGCCGAAGTCGGACACTTAACCGCCAGAGCCACCCAAGTGCCCCGTCAGCATTTCATTTGGAAAGTGTTCTGCAAATAATGCAAATGTAAATTTATTTTAAAATGCTCTTATGGAAGGGAAAGGAGTAGATAAAATGTCTGTACTTTATATATAAACCCTGACAATAATAACACATGATAGTTGAGGAATTTATTATTGCTTAATTATTCTTATTACTGCTTGTTCATATAGCGCACTACTGATTACTTAGTCATTTCACTCAAATTATTTAATTTGATCATTGTATTGCCCATGATTTTATTCTCACATTGATAATTTTTGAAAAGACCAAAATTATCAAATAGTGCTAGATGAAAGATGCATAATGTATCAAGGGAAATATCATTCCAAAGTTAAATTTAAATTCTGTGCACTGTATCTTTAGGATTTCTATTTTATAAGAACTACTAACAAAGTGGGAAAAATGATTAATTAAGAGTATATTCTAGTGATTTGAAAGTATTGTTCGTAAATATTTCTAATTTCCTTGAATATGTCCCCACATAGATCCACACAGACTCCTTCCACAGGTGAATTGAGCATATACTGAAAGCTGACATCTCCATCCTCTTCCAGCCTTGCCATTTGGTGTGGGTTTTAAATGCCATGTACTTGCATTGCCTTTTTTTCTCAACCATACAAAGACCATTAATCATGCTCATCGGTATGCAACATTGTACAGAGTCATATTAACTCCTATGCATGCCTATAGCTCCCATCCCTCTCAGATAGGATTACCACATCTAGGTTCTCAACCCTTTAGATTTTCACCATGCATTCCTTCTGTGGAATTATAAATACCTTAACACAGCTTCCTCTTTATTATCTGTGCTAACGGCACACCAGGGTAAGTGAGAGTCACAGAAAACTTGTAACCCCAATTTAGCCTTTGATCCTCCCCTTTACAGCCCTTTACATGAGTTGCTAATGAACAGTGAAGTTGACAGATTGAAATGTCACCTCTTTCTGCCCTCTGATATAAGTGTTAATGAAAATGAATATGACAAGAGGCTGATAGGACATTAGGCAAAGAAAAGTAAGGGCCTGCCTGACCTATATGACAGTCAACTCTTCTTCATAATTGAGTTTATTTTAGTTATTTCTTTTACAAATTATCCTGTGAGTTGGGGCTGCATATTATACTCTTCTTATTTCTGATTTTGTGACCAACTAAGTCACTGAGTACTTCCAAGTCACGGATTTTCTATCTATTCGGGTTGGTCAACTAAAATATTCATGGCAATTTCATAACTCAAAATGATAGGACATAGCTTTCCATTTCCAATTTGCTCTCTTTCAATTTCTCATTAATGAACCCATAAAAAGGCAGAAAAGGATTACAAGTCATAACAGAAAATCATGACTCAAAGCCACCCTATTGCCAGGAAATGAGAGGATTTTCTACCAACTACATCATCAATGGAGTGGACTTCAGAATCCCATGTGGTATCTCATGCATATTTCGCTGCCACAAATGGAACATATCTACCAAGCTGAAAAAAAGAAAAGGGAAAGTTTATACCCTCATAATTTTCTACTCCCTCACAGAGACCCAGAGGCCAAAGCAGCAGGAAACTCAGCAGAGCTATCCTTCAGAACAGGATACTGTTGAAAACAACTCCCCCTCCCAGTGCCTATTTTTCTACTTCTCTTTAGAAACTGTAATTTCTAGAAACCAACACACTTAGAAATGAGAGGTAAAGAGAGGTAGCAATGATACATCACCATGTGATAGATCCAGCATTTGACTTGTTAGAGTCATAACAACAGCAAACAGAAACAGGAAGAGACTGGCAACAGCATATACTAAGAAGGAAAACTATAATGCCCTGCTCAGGGAAAAATACCACTAAATTCAAAGAATTCTTTGAATTTAGGCATTTCACCCTAAAGAAATGCCCACTAGAGGGTGGGAATTTGAAGACAAGCTTTATAACATCAACCTGTCTTCCAATTGAAGATCTGAGGGTATTTTTACCAATGCCCAAATAGTCACGGAGCCAGGAGAAATGCAATCCATTCACCTGGCCTATTGGCAAACATCAAGATTAGAGAGACCTCATATTATTCAGAGCAGGTAAATGAAAAGAAAAAAAAAAAAACATGGAACCCTGAAAATGCGGAGTAGCACTGGAAGAGAATGGAAGAGAAATGGAAGATCACCCTGAAAGTTTAGAGTAGAAGTATACTTTTCAAAATAAATAAACCCAGTAACTAGAAGTTTTTTTTAAGATTATTAGTTAGGAATTATCGGTAAAGTAAAAAATGTTATTATTTCTCTGGGGCAGGATAAGAAAGTCATGAAAAAAAGAACATATAGACAAAATAGCAATCCAATAAGTTAAAAAGAAAATATGGTAAAATTAAAAGAGATCTGAGTGAGATAAAGAAGGATTAAAAGGAAAGGAAAATGCAAATGAGAAGGAAGATGGCACTAAGAAGACCAGACAACAGAGATCCAGTCCCCAAGTGATAGATACTCCTAAGGAAGAATTTAGCATGGCTGAAAACAACATAACAACGAGGACATAATTAAGGAAAGAATCTCTGAAACTGGAAAGCAACTAGCTAAACATGTCAATTGAAATGATCCTCTTTTTCCCTGAAAAGTTACTGAGATTAGATTCATGTTTATGTATGTGTATTACTTTACTTTTAGATAAAGTATTTCAAATATACAGAAAAACCAAGCTACTTTCATGTTTTCTTCATTTTCTATTTTTAAAAGATGTTATGAAATGTTTATTTATATCTTTCAAATTTCACCAAAAGCTACTTATGTCTTTAAATGAAAGTTTTCTTTGAAAATTATATATTCTAATAATAAGTCCATCGCCCAGAGGCGTGAACCTATTGTCTTGTCTATACAAAGGTGTGTTCATGGCAATAGCTAAATTGTTTGGCATATTAGATAGTGGGAGTTGAGTTTCTGGGGCATACTGAGTGGGAGAAGTGAAGAAACTAATGGCATGGAGACATGAATGATGTAAAGGGAGATAGAATTGAGGGTCCAGGGAAACAGGAAGCCAGAGAGAGTCAGCTAGTGACAGATTCCCGGGATCTTTAAGAATAGGGTGTTAGTTATTGTACTCACCCAAAATAAGTATAGATGTTTATCAAAAACATGAATAAGAATATTTATAGTGTTTTATCCATAATAGCCCCAAACTGGAAACCACCCATATGCTCACCAGCAATAGAATAGATAAACGGAATGTGTTTTGTTCACATGAGGGAATACTACAAATACTCAAATGCAAATACAAAGATGATAGTAAACTATAACTTCAAGCAACAACATGGATGAATCTTACAAGTATAATTTTGAGCACAAGAAGCCAATACAAAAGCATGCTTTACAGTGTGATTCCTTTTAGATACAGATTAAAATAAGGAAAACTAATTTTGATGTTCAAAGTCAGGACAGTGATTGGTCTTGGGGGATTTTAACTAGAAGAGGACACAGTGAGGGAATTTCGGAGTGCTAGTAGCATGCTAGGTCCTGATCTGGGTTCCAGTCACAACTGTGCTCAGTGTGTGAAAATTCGTTGAGCTTTACAACTGTGGCTTACGCATTTTTTTTCTGAACATGTGTTATATAATAAAAAAGGAAAAGTAACAGGGACAGTTGTGTTGTTGGGGGATCCTTTTGTTGCCTCAAGAACTCTAGTTTAAGTGTACTACACCTGAACCACACTGAGAGGAAATCAAGGCTCTATGTTCTCCACACATCTATCAGATGGTCTATTCCTGCTTGTTCCCCTTTTTGGTATCTATTTGCTCCTACATTCTCTGAAATATGGCTTCTAGCTCAGCTGCTCTACCAAGATGATTGGTATTGAATTTTATACAAAATCTAATCATCTTCCCTCTATCCTTTTTTTTTTTCATCCAATAGAGAAATATATATTGAGAAGCAACCAGGCATAGGCCAGCATTCTAAGGTCAGGGATATGGAAGTGAATAAAACCAGACCCAAATCCCAGGCCCTGTGATGCCTATACTTTCCATCTGGGGACAAATCTGGCAAATGATCATTCTCTCTGAATCAACCATTATCATATATCATATTGGTTCCTTACTACTTCTCTAGATTTCACTGTAGACACTTACTCCCAACTGCTAACTTTAAGGTATTACCAGTCCTTTGCTTTTCTCTGATATTCTCCCTTGGAGAGTTCACTTTTACACAAAGCTCCAACACCAGCCTGTTTATTAGTGTTTCTAGTTCCCTCTCTCCAGCCCTGAACATGTACCCAGCCTACAGCCCATTTCTATTTGCATGATAACTCCATTGGAACACCCACTTCTCACTCCCATAGTACATGTGCCCAATTGAACTCCCCTTCTCATTCTCCTCAAATTCCTCATGTTTCTCAGTAAAAGATACCATTTTCCATGTCATTTAAATGAAAAGTTTGGAGCCAATTTTTACTTTTTCTTCATTTACTACACTTGATTTGTTCTTAAATCCAATTTTTTAAATCAAATATGTCTAAAAAGTTCAGTAATCCAATGCTCTATCTCTACATGACTACAATAAATAGGTTCTGTTTTCCAATTTCTTTCCAGCTCCCAGGGCACCCTGCGTACCATGGTCTGGATAACTTCCCATGAACCTACTTTCATAGTCAGATACCAATGTCCACATAAGTGGGGGTCCAGGACCTGGTCCCAGGTGGAAAGGAGCATCCTGGGTGAAGGACACTGTCAAAGGTTAGGTGGGACAAAAAAATAAAGACGTTGCATAAGAAGACGGAAATGTGGGCATCAGAAGAAAGCAGGTAATTATATTCCTGATTCTTCATTTTAATACATTTCTTATATTTTCTAGCTAAAAGCTAACCAAACTCAATACCTAATGAATTTTTAGAATATGAAAACTTGTATGTACAAAGGGAATAAAGAAACCTGTCTAGTGGAAACACTAATAATATGTTCTTCTATGCTTCTGTTTGAGTTTTGGCTCTTACAAAACAGAAACATAGAAACAATTTTCCACTTCTGATCTTTTACAGAGGATGTCACAAAATTCACCTATAGAAAAGATCCATCACAAGAAAGTGTGGGGAATAAACATTGACTGCTCCTGGACAGGAGCGGCCCACAAAGCAAACGGGCTCTGAAATGAGGCAGCATGCTGGAGAGCAATTACTAAGGAAATGGATGTTCCTGTCATTGCAAGAAAGAAATGAAATGCTAATGTTTTTCCTCTGAACTAACATTTTCTTTCCAAGATCACAAAGTTGTGCCTAGTTAGCATAGTTGGTTTTATCATATATAATATATATATATATATATATATATATATATATATATATAAAAATCATGTGTTTTTTAGAAAGTAAAAGTCAACATAAAGAATTGGGTGGAAAATTCTCCAATTCTTTGATAAAATTTGTGGCACATAATTTTTAAATCTGTTTTTAAAACTCAAAGGCATTTCTAGATAGAAGATATATAATTGGTGGTGGCCTTTCTTTACCCAGTGAGATAATTGATATTTTTAAAGAAATACTGAAATTCCTGCATTTTGAGGTGGTATAGGTTTATTGGTCTATTTATTAGGCTTCTTTTTCCTAATATTGACAGCTCTCCCCACTTAACTATAGTTTTGTTTTTTATTGTGTAAAATACATATAGCATAAAATATATCATTTTAACCATTTTTAAGTGTCAAGTTCAGTGACATTAAGTGCATTTGCATTGTTCTGCAGCTATCACCACCATCCATCTCCAGAACTTTTTTATTTCCTCCAACCAAAACTCTGTCTCCATTAAACACTAACTCCCCATTCCTCCTTCCCCCAGCCCCTGGCAACCACAATTCTGCTTCCTGCCTCTGTGAATTTGACTATGCTAGGTACCTCAAAGTGGAATCATACTATATTGTTATTTTTGTGACTGGGTTATTCACTTAGCATAATGTCTTCAAGGTTCATTGGTGTTGTAGTATATATCAAAATGTCCTTCCTGGGGCGCCTGGGTGGCTCAGTCGGTTAAACGGCCGACTTCGGCTCAGGTCATGATCTCGCGGTCCGTGAGTTCGAGCCCCGCGTCGGGCTCTGTGCTGACAGCTCAGAGCCTGGAGCCTGTTTCAGATTCTGTGTCTCCCTCTCTCTGACCCTCCCCCTTTCATTCTCTGTCTCTCTCTGTCTCAAAAATAAATATTTAAAAAAATTTAAAAAAAATGTCCTTCCTTTTTAAGGCTAAATAATATTCCATTATGTGGATATACCACATTTTGTTTGTCCATTCATGCAGTAATGTACCCTTGGGTTGTTTCCACCTTTTGGCTACTGTGAATAACGCTGATGGATGTACAATTTGTAATAATGACAGATGTACAAATAAATATTCAACTTTTTGCTTCCACTTCTTTCTAGAAATGAAATTCCTAGATCATATCATAGTTTATGTTTATTCTTTGATGAATAACTATACAGATTTCCACAGCAGCTGTACTATTTTACATTCCCACCAACGATTCAAAAGCATTCCAATTTCTCTACATCTTTGCCAACACTTGTCATTTTGTGGTTTGTTTTTAATAGCCATCCTAATTGGTATGAATTGCTTAATCTTATATTTGTTTTGAACAAGAGGAAGAATGCTGTGCCAGAGCTAGATTAAGGGGTGGTCTTCGAGGGAAACTAAAACATTGGGGGAATAAATTAAAAAGATGACACCACATAACCTAATTTCTTCATGCCCCTACTTAATGTAAAACAGACCAGTTGTAAATTGGCTAGCATCTTGAGTTAAGAGCAGGGGAAGTGGCACTAAATTTCTCTGCTGAAATTGGGCAAGACATAGGCTACACATAAAGCTACAACACCAACTTTAGGACTCTCAATACTCAGTGTGACATTGGTTGAAGTCAATAGCTGCAGTTAATTAAAATTATGAAACCAAATAATATATTATATAAAACTATTTACTGGAAATTTATTGTAATTTATTGTATACACTAAATTTTAAAACTTTCACTACCCTTTGGTGGAAGTTTTCTGGTTTTCACACACACACACAAACTGCACAGATCCAGAGCTACAGAAATATAGAAAAAAATTACATACATGAAAGCCAGAGAAAATAAGTTTTAGACATGAATGGGATTTGAAAATGACTTTATAACTGAGACCACAGAAGACATTATGTCAGAGTTCAGAAAGATGGCACACTTAAACTGGTAGAGCTTAATAGATGGGGTGTCTACAAAGTTGTGAGCAGGGTCCAGCAGAGCCAACAAGGGGATGGTGCCTTTCAGTGAGCCCTCAGCATTCCTAGACCTACAAGGGCAATGGAAGAGAGTAGTTTCCAGGGAGAGATGAAGCCGATCCAGCAGCAATCCAGCAGGGAGGGACCTAGGAAAATATACACCCCAAATCTTTCCTCTTGGCCTCCCATCACCAGCTGATATTTCCAATTGTCTGAATCTATTGGGAAGCCAGAGGACAAAGGAGCCCATGAATGCAGGCCAACAGCCTCGTGGAGCAAAGAGCAAGGTGAAGAGTGGTGTGTGGAAATGGAAGAGGAAATGTAGCATATCCAGCAGAGTAGCCTTTATCTTCAGAAACTGTGTGATTAACACCATCCAGTTATGAGTAACTGAAATACTGAGAAGAAATACTACTCAAGGGGCGCCTGGGTGGCTCAGTCAGTTAAGCGTCCGACTTCAGCCCGCGTCGGGCTCTGGGCTGATGGCTCAGAGCCTGGAGCCTGCTTCCGATTCTGTCTCCCTCTCTCTCTGCCCCTCCCCCATTCATGCTCTCTCTCTGTCTCAAAAATAAATAAAACGTTAACAAAAAAAAAAAAAAGAAATACTACTCAAAATATATATCTTAAAATATACATTTAAGGGACATATTTACATAAAGTGACTATATGTGAAATATGTTTTATATTCACTGACCTAATGAATCTTACATTTTAAACATAAAGAGATACATAACTTTAATTAAAATCAATTTTTCCTTCCTTCAGTAAACCAATGCAAAGCCAACCAATACTAAAAAAAGATATCATTTAGAAGGAGTGCCAATTATAATTCGGCCTCTAGTTCACATCTGCCAAAATCTAGTTCTGATTGGGACCTAAAATACCTGGATGGCCTTCCCAGTGTGCATTGTTTTGACACCTTTGATGGGGTGAGGTGAATATTTCTCTTTTTTTTAATTTCTTTTTTTACATTTATTTATTTTTGAGAGACAGCGAGAGACAGAGTACAAGTCGGGGAGGGACAGAGATAGAAGGAGACACAGAATCCAAAGCAGGCTCCAGGCTCTGAGCTGTCAGCACAGAGCCCAATGCGGGGCTCGAACTCATGAACTGTGAGATCATGACCTGAGCTGAAGTCGGACGCTTAACCGACTGAGCCACCCAGGCGCCCCTTGAATATTTCTTATAAATGTTTGTGATCAGTAATTCCATTTTGATTGATAGGCCACAAAGATTTTTAAATTATTAATAATTATTAAATTATTTAGTATATTTTCATCTTAGACAAATTTTCATCTCTAGGCATTTGATTAGGGTCTTTTTTTATATCCTGTATGTTCTACTTAACATTTTAAACACATGGAATATAAATACTTAAGTGCTTAATGTGTTTGTTGGCTACTTCTAACATCTGTGTCAAGTCTGGTTTGGTTTTATATTGATTATTCACCTCAAACTGTGTTATATATTAAAAAATGTATGTCACTACTTCTCTGCATGCTGATAATTTTTAGTTGGATGCCAGCAATTGTGAATTTTACCTTGGTGGGTGTTGAACATTCTTATATTCCTATAAGTATTCCTGAGTTTTTTCTGGGATGTGACTCATTTACTTGGAAACAGTTCTACCCATTCAGACCTTGCTTTTCCTCTTCATTAAGGAAGACCAGAACAGCTTTCAATTTAGCTCCAGTTTTGTCCCCTAGTGAGGAAACTGCTATCTCATCTTGATCAGTGCCACTGTTATCTCATCTTGATCAGAGGTGGAAGTCCTTGCTACTGTTAAACACTCATTTAAAGCAGTTTTATTTTTGGTTTAAAAGTTTGTCAAAAAAATAATTATCAGGGTGACTGGGTGGCTCAACTGGTTAAGCATCTGACTCTTGATTTTGGCTCAGGTCATGATCTCAGTTTGTGACATTGAGCCCCGTGTCAGGCTCTGTGCTGACAACATGGAGCCTGCTTGGGATTCTGTCTCCCTTTCTCTCTCCACCCCTCTCCAATGCACTCTCACTCTCTCTCAAAATAAATAAATTAATTTAAAAAAATTATTTAAAAAAACTATCAACAGTCTTTCAAGTTTCATATATTCAAAATATAATACAATTAATTTTCCCACTTATATTTAAAAATACAGAAAACAAGTACCAGTAACCATTATTATTTAATTTCATTTTTATATAAATATCAAATGTGACTTGATAAGTACAAGAAAATTATGCTTACCCATTCCCAATATTTTTAAATGTTCATTAAATTGTATTTCTAAACCCAGTGGAAAAAATAAGGGCGATGTGTCAGAATTTTGAAACTGGTGTCTCTGGGTCCTGGGAACCCAGTGGAAATAATAAGGGCGATGTGTCAGAATTCTGAAACTGGTGTCTCCGGGTCCTGGTGTTTTGAGCACAACCTTCACCATAGCAATGCCACTTTCATTTATCTCACAGGTAAGATACTATTGGTTTTGGATGCCTGCTTCCACCACAAGTAAAAATTAGAACTCTCATAGTCTCTTTCAAGACTGTTAGAGTTGCTTGCTACAACTGTAAGCAAAGAACAGCTTCAAAACAATGTCAGTTCACCAGCAATTGAAACATCCCATGTATCTTCTCTTCCCTAAGATTCCAGTGTGTTCTTGGACTTAGAAAATTCATATGTGTTCTGTCCCTGGTAAATGCCAGATGTGTTTAATGATAATATGATATTCAAGAATAAAAGATGTTTATGCAAACACTGGTTCTTACTGATACTTAACTACCTGTTCTTTGCAGTAAACATAGGATGTGCTGTATGGATATCAGAACTGCGTCTATAACCAAAATGCTACAAGAGTTTCCTCCTCACTGGAACAAACCAGGCACTCTGGACACATGACATATGTTCTGCTTCCACACTCCATCTGTCCCCCCTACTCCCAGAGCCTCTCCAAGGACTTCCCAGTCTCCAGAGATCTGAGCTGGCACATCCCCTCTCCCTGCTGAATGGGCTCATGCCTCTGTTTGTCCCCTTCCTATCCTCCTCTTCCCTCCCTTCAATACTATTGTCAAATAAAGGATTTTCAAAACCCTAGCCCAATACCTCACTCACCAACCTCTCCACAGTGTATTACCCACTACTGGAGTCAATTACTGTCCATGAGCAGTTAATCCCTCCAGAAGGTTTCAGTTTTCCATGATATGTGCAGATTTTCCCTTCAGAAAGGAGCTCACCCGAATTCCACCCCACATTGGAAATAAATTCAGAAGAATGCAAGGGAGACCAGAACTCCAGGGTTGGGGAAGCACTGCTTTTTGCAACCCAGTTCATCAAAACAGGTCTCTTAAGGACAGAAGTCAGTCAGTGCTCAGTGATATCTGCTGCACTATGCTTTTTTTCAAATAACACAGAGAACATTTTTTTAACTAATTTCTTGTATCTGAACTCTCTGGCTTTTATATTACCTGGCATTTCCAGGCTCTAGTGACTTTAGTCAATAAATTATTAGTCTCTGTAGAGTATCATATATCCATTCTATTTTTTTACAGTAGGGCATTTTTTTGCAGTCATCAGAATTAATATTCTTCTTCCCTAATCTAGTCATGATAACAATTCCAATTTTAAATCGATCCTATCTGGCTTCTATTTGCCATGTTCACTGTTAACGTCTCATTAAACTTTTCACAAAAGATGCAAGAGCCTCCCATGTGTCTTGGTTTTCACGGACATTTATGGCATGGCACACACCTCACCCCAGCTGGACTCGCCTCCCAGTTGATAAATGGTTCATGAGTGGAGCCAAGATGGTTTCCAGTCAGCCTGGCCTCAGAGTTTCCACGCCCACATCCTACCTCTGTAGTAGATACGCTGCCCTTGCTGTTTCTGCATATGCAATTGGTATCTGCTAACTAAACTGAAAGGAGATACAAAAGTTTCTGTCATAAAGTAATATGCAGAATTAGACAATATGCAGAAATTTATCAAAGCAATAGGTAGAAATGTGTAACATGTATAACATGCTGGTTTTTTAGGATGCTAGAAAATAATGCTTTAATAAGGAAGGGTAGTGGGTAACTTCGAGAATATTTCTATTTTTTTAATGTTTTATTTATTTATTTTGAGAAAGAGAGAGAGAGAGAGAGAGAGAGAGAGAGAGAGAGAGAGTTTGAGTAGGAAAGGGGCAGAGAGAGTGGGAGAGAGATAGAATCCCAAGCAGGCTCTGCACTGCCAGCACAGAGCCTGACATGGGGCTGGATGCCATGGACTGTGAGATCACGACCTGAGCCAAGATCAAGATTTGGATGCTTAACTAACTGAGCCACCCAGGTGCTCTGAGAATATTTCTATTATGATGATGTATAAACTCAAGACACTTTCTGGAAAAAATATGAAAAGGTACCTTAATGAATATTGAGCTTTTTACTATGTGCTTTTCTGAAACTGTGATTCATCTATAAAGCATTATTCTGTGAATATAAATTTTTATCCTCAGCATATATGAAGACTCTTCAAATGTACCCAACTCTGCTCAAATTGTTTAAATGTAGTTTTTTAATATGCAAGTAGCTCTGCCTAAATGATTTCTATGTGATAAATGTTTCAGATCTCAAAAAGCCATTAGTAAAAATAACTTGTTGACATTGTGATTGATACTAACAGTCTCTTCCATAAATAATTAAATTATATTATTAAAGCTAAAACCACATATCTGATTGTTATGGGTTATATTGGTAAAACTGCCCATAGTGCCTAGAATACAATAGGTGGCCTGTAACTTCAGCACAGCCCCTCCAGACCACAGACAGATAGTGTGACCACAGAGTGGCTGGGGGCCATGTGGACACTCTCCGACCTCCACAGTTGATATTTGGCTCTGATTCTGATCCATCCCCTTAGCTCCTCCATTCCCACAGCAGCTCTTTCTCTGTCACCAGCCACTGGTATTACCAGGATGCCCTTCTTAAGTCTACAGTATATTGGAGTCAATGCATGTTTCTGATACAAATAGGCTTTAAGAAAGAGTAACATAATTAATTCAGATTATCTAGGGCAGTGATGGCCCTTTGGGGCCACTCTTTTCCCATTTCATATTATTTTAGCTCAGCACAGAGGAACCCCACTCCACAGCCCTGTAGGACCAAGGGAGTTCTCCCTCCATCCCTCTCATCCACTCCCTCACTGCAGGCTGGCCTGCCCCTCCCCTTTCCTTACCTGCCTCATGTCTTCCCAAAGAAATCACACTATTCGTTGTGCCCCAGACCTGAATTGTAACATCATCAATGAAGAATTTCCAACAGAAACATTCATTTGCCATCATATAAAATGGTGTGACCATTTCTGGATGTTTTCCCACAGTGCTGACTGCCATCTTGGGTTTCTAGTCTTTATTCAAGGGCGCCTTCTAACAGAGTAATAGGTGAGTAGATCAGGAAGACCTTTGAGAACACATTAGGACACAATCAGCCCTTCACAAAAAAAAAAAGACTCAGGACCTCTTTGCTTGACTGAAAAATAATTATGGATTTTTAAAAATTCTCCTAAGTTTCAGAATCCTCATTATATGGATGCATATTTCACAAATTCTCTTGGTTGGAAAGTTTTTGGTTATAAAAATAAGTACCCAGGATATTTTAAATCATCTTTTTAATGATATATTAACTTTTTCCCCCACACCAAAATGAGGTAGGAATCTACTCTTCCTGAAAATTAAAATGTAAAAGAATGATATTGTCATATTAATAAAAATCCCATTGATACGCCCTCAGACATTCCCACAGCATTTTTTGGTATCCAGGTCCAATTTAGATGTATTTGTGCAATGTGACCTGAGACAAGATTGAACTGGCACCAGACATTTATGAATGGTTTAAAGTCTCAAAGTTTATTCCTAAGACTTTCTGTTCAAAAAAATACAAGCATCCACTAATCCCACCTGTTGGGCAGAGCTGACACACCTCTGCTCTGGTAGGAAACTTTCTTCATTTCTGTGAAATTTCATAAATGGGAAGTTTTAAGTCTAGGAGATTCCTTAATAAAGAGAAAGTATTCTATATTGCCTACTGCCATCATCAAATCTGAGCTCATCAGAGAAATCCAATCATCAGTATTCTATGGACTAACCTGACTTTTAAAACCTCAATATGAATAGAAACAGAGTTTCAGACTGAATGTCCTTTCACATTTGGTCTTTTTTGAAAAGTAACCACTGACACCACCACCTTGTTTCTGAATTTACTCCCAAACAGAGCCCCAAATGAAGTTAGGAGTCACAGAAACAGTTGAAGGATTTTCAGCTATCTTTTGTTTCACAGATGTGTAAACTGAGGTTCAGGGAAACAAGGCTCTGGTGCCAGTCACCCAGGACGTGGGTTGTGGGACTCTCAGCCCAGGCCTCCTACAGTGGTGAGGTCCTTTTCCAATCATGTAAGAGTAACAGGGAGAGTTGAGAGATTCAAAGTGCTTTTTCTAGCTTGTTACCCAAAACTTTGATTAATCTAAATAATAGTACTAAAGTCTGGTACACAAAGGCTTTCACTTCAGTTATTTTAGAAATCAAAATAAATGGTAGGAGTATTAAAAGGAAGATCCAGACTAAGAGGTATTTTTCAGCTCTGTTATAAAGGCAAGATCTGAGCATTTGAGATTCTAGATTCCCAGTCAATCTACTTTCTTCTGCGTGGCATTAGGAAATAACATTTCCCAATGACATTTCATCTGACGATTACAAGCCCTCCTCTCCCAGGTTTCTCAACTACAAATTATAGTATAAATCCTCTGTGGTATAAGAGAGCTGAACTAAAGACTACTCCATTAAACCTGTTCCCATTAATTTCTGGTCTGCCTCAACTCCATGTGTGAGTAACAACAAAAAGAAAGTCCAGGAGGTTGAAAGAGAGATACAGCTAAACAGTCACATTATTTGGCTTTCCTTTATTGTCATGGTTTATGGAAAATGTAGCTGTCTTAAATCTTCTATGTGCCTCTTTTTACAACTAAAGTGTTCCTTCACTTAATAGTCCACTTTCCTATGCTGCCTGGTTCTTTATTCTTTGTCTCCTTTTACGACAACATACCCCAGAGGAGAATGGTCAAGAATGTCCTAGAGGAAAATGGTCAAGAATTCCCTAGAGTTGAAGTGAGATCAGCCACAAGCCATTCTGAATCCTCCATCACAGGCTCAAGAAAGAGAAGAGAAACTACCCGAAAAGATGGAAGGAGGAGGGAGTGTAAGAAGCTCTTATGTATATTTGGTGTGATGGGTCCAATGGGTGGCACCTTCTGACTTTCTCAAGGCAGATGACAGAGTCTAAGTGGTGCCCATCTAGTAGGCTGAGCAAAGCATCAAGGCAGTAGCTGTACTGTAAGCTTTCTGAAGCAGTAGCTGTGCTAAGACAAGCTTGTAGCAGTCTCATGGCTCCTAATGGTCCGATGATTTGGCAGTTAGGGTCCAAATTCTAGCCAGTGGCTGGGCAAAGAAGACACTTCCAGTCCAGGAGTGAGAACCAACCAGATATAAGGCAGAATCAGACTTGGGCCTGGGCCTTAGAAAATCCCAGGGACACCATTCAGATTATATTCTATGCATCTGAGCTCACACCAGCCACACTCAACCTGATGAAGAATAAAAGACCAAGAAGCTGGACAAGAAGAGAAGCCCATGACATGGTCTGATTTCTGTTTGAAAATATCACTCTGTTTAGAGTATAAAGAATGTAGCTATTAGGAATCTTTGTAAGAGACCCAAAGATAGCTTAGAGAGCATTGGTTAGTTCATGTTGCTGAAAAGTTCAGAAGAAGAAAGGGCTTTAGGCATGGATTTTTCTCCATTTCTCTGAGATTCTGATAGCTCTGCTTCCTACTGTGGTAGCTTCATCCTTGGGCTGGCTGTGCAAGCTGGCCACCAGTCTGCATGCTATCTCATGCTATCTCCTCCACATCTGGGAGGAAAGAACAGGATGCCTTCATCAACTATTTGACAAATGCCCTAAGTTTTATACTAATTGGACCATTTTGAACCAGTCTTTTGGCCAGATAGATGTCAGGGGCTGATTGGATTTGTCCTAGATGGTCCAAACATGAAAAGAGGTGGCTAGATTATTTTTTTTGAATGTTTATTTATTTTTGAGAGAGAGAGACAGCAAGCAGGGGAGGGGCAGAGAGAGAGGGACACAGAGGATCTGAAGTGGGGTCTGTGCTGACAGTAGAGATCCCAACGTGGGGGCTTGAACTCATAAGCTCTGAGATCATAACCTGAGCTGAAGTCTGACACTGAACCCACTGAGCCACCCAGATGCCTGGAAGTGAATAGATTCTGAAGATAGAGTCAAGAGGACTTATAGCTAGATTAGGATGGGGGGGGGGTCGTGCAGTAAATGTTTAAGTATGAAAAACAGGTTAGAAGGCACTGAGTGTCTCCAACTTCTGCTCCTAGTTTGTATCCAGGCAAAGATGATCAGAAGAGTTGGATCCTGAATGAATTCATTACAGTTGCATGTGCCAGGCTTTGTGTTAGGACTTACATATATTGCCTCATTAATTCAAAGATAAGTATTATCCCCATTCTCAAAATGAAGAAATCCAGGTTATGTGGGCTGGAGATTTGGAGTGAAGGAGACTACAATTTTTGAAAGGCCACTATGTGGCCTTCACACCTGCTTCACACCTTCTGTGTTACATAATGGTCATAACAATGCTAAGATTGTCACATGAATAAGAAAAATGAGACTCTGAAGTGTTCAGTACTGTGGACATGGTCATATACCAAATTAGGGGAAGAGTCAGGACTCTAGGCCTGGTTTTTGTTGTCTGGATTCCTAGTCTTTCCACCACACCATGATGTCTTTCTGGGCAGGGATGCCCACCACAGACTCAGGTGGGAAAATGCTAAGCTGAGCTTTGACAGATGGAGAGAGAGAGAGGAAGAAGGTGCCTCTCAGAAGCCATCAGCACAATCTTCTTTCCTGACTTTAAAGAAAGGTCCCAAGACTTTATTGAGAGATCTTCCCATTCCCACAAATATACTATCATCCTTCATTACCCCACCACTCTGTTCTGCTCACCCCGACTCTCCACAGCAGTCTCTGCTTGAATATGGACACCCTTGATAACCATAATCTCCATGCCTGCACATGGTCATGTACGTATGGGAGGGGGGAATGTAAAAGTATTAATAATATATGTTGTAGCTTTTCCATATACATTCCTTCTCCCAATGGATCTTTCAGCAATTCTGAGAGATAAACAGAGTGATCTTTTTATTCTTTCTCTGCTTATGAATAAACTAATCAGAGAGGTGAAGGGACTGATCCAATACTATTTGGTGCCAAAAATGATACATATTTTCTAAATGCAGGTAAATGTATGCTACTAGGGAGACTTCCATGCAAACAAAGAAATTGGGTTATTTTTATTTTTTCCATCCTCTAACAACAGCGGAATGGGTTAGGTAGTTGTTTCATGAGCAATATTATAGAGAAGGATGAGCATATAAGTGGCATTATAATTATCATAAAAACCCTCTAAAGATCCCCAGCTTTCCCATCTGCAGATGACACTGGAGAAGGCAGCACTTGGAGGTGGATGGCTCTGAATGCTAATGTAGTTATTGTTTTCTCCCGTGTACATCCCAGGACCCACTGCCCTGTGTGGAGGTGCTGGGGAGGCTGTGTGAGCCACACACTCCCGCTGTCTTTCAAGGGCAGATTTAAGGTCATGTTATTCTCCACAGGGCTGGCACTGCTCTCTTCTCACCCTGCAGGGCCCCACACTGTCATCTGTCAAGAGCATCCTCCAAATTTCAATGCAGATGAAATTCACCCAGACCATGTGTGACAGCAATTTGAAAATAGAAATATGCATGGAACAAATTTGAGTTCATTCGGGGAAAAGGCACTTATGGAGCACCTACCATCTTCTACACAAGATGCTGAAAGATGATTGATTTAAGGCCACAGATAATGATGCACTTAAAATAAAATTTAATATCCCCAAAAGACAGTATGTGTATATGTGTGTGCGTGCGTGCGTGTGTGTATATATATATTTATGTGTGTGTGTGTGTGTGTGTATTTCAAAATGTGTTAAATGGAAAAATTTCCATCAGTGTGCTTCCCTTATTTACACTATTAGAAAATAATGTCTCCAAAGCAGGATCCATCTTTGCTATATTCTCTTTATCTTTTCTTGGCACCCAGTGCAGTAAAACCAAATAAATGCTATTCACTGATTCAATACAAGTCAGTCTGTTCAAATGAAAGGAGAATTGATTTGGATGGATGCCTATGCCTCTCTATTTCCTGCCTTCTTCCCCCCACCCCCCAAAAAAATGTAGTGACCAAGAGTGACCAAAAGATGATATCATGCAGGAAAACTGAATGAAATTTAAAATACTTCTTTATCCCCATATTTGACTATTTATTCACACAAATCATAATTAGCACGTGGTGACGTGCCATTTTATTCCAAATGTGCTCACAGTATAATGTTTTCTGCAAAGTGCTTTATATGTACAACTTGTAAAAAATTTCTTTTCAAATCTATTGTGCTTCAGAAATTACTTACTGGGAATTTTACCTGATATTTTTGAAAAGAATAAATTATCAACAAATTATAAATGATTACTTCTCCAGTGAAATAACTGAGTTTTTTTTTTCCTTGACTATATGGGTAGGAGACCTGTCCTGTATGTTAGATGAAATCTCTTCACATTGTGACTGGCATTTATGCCTAAAAGCCCAGTTCTCTAAAATATCCTCTAATAAAATGGACCTTAGCCACATGTTCTTAATTCACTTTACAACATTTTAAAAACTTAACAGTAGACAAATCCAGAATATAGAACATTCTCTAAGACTCTTAAAAAGTCAATGATGTAAAACATGAACAAAAGAAGACAGTGGACTGTTCTAGATTAAAAGAGGTAAAAGGGACACAGACAAATGCAATTCATGAAGTATTATTAGATACAAGACTTGGGGGGGGGGGAGGCCATACAATAAGACATTTTGGAAACAATTGGGAAATGTAAGTGTATTTTCCACAATAGGGTATTATTATTAATTTTCTTAGGTGGAAAAACATGTGTGTTCATTATATTAGACTTTCAACTTTTTTATAGATTTTAAAAACTTCAAAATAAAAAAAAAAATGAAGAGAGAGAGATTCCAGGAGGGAGTATATGTGAAAAAGGAGGTGCTCCACCCAGTGTCTGGGTCTCTACCAGGAGCACCGGAACAGGGTTTACCCAGGTATTAAATGTCCATATACTGCAAACAGGAAAAGTGTTGATGTCAAGCTTTGCTACCGCTTACCTTTCATTATTGGCAACACCACTGAATATTTCACAGGCCAAAAATGTTCATTCATTCATTTACCCACTCAACAAGCATGTACTATATATCCCCATGTTGCCTGCTCGAGATACAAGAATGAACAAGGAGCCAGTGTCTGACTGTGGGCTGCTCGGAAAGATCTGTGTGTTGAGTGACCATAGAATTTACCCACAGTTGGGGCGCCTGGGTGGGCCAGTCGGTTAAGCGTCCGACTTCGGCTCAGGTCATGATCTCATAGTTCGTGAGTTCAAGCCCTGCGTCAGGCTCTGTGCTGACAGCTCAGAGCCTGGATCCTGCTTCAGATTCTGTGTCTCTCTCTCTCTCTCTGCCACTCCCCAACTCGTGCTTGCCCCTGTCTCTCAAGGGTGAATAAACATTAAAAAAAAATTTTTTTTTGAAGAATTTACTCAGTGAATTCTGTAAATTCTATAATTTTTTTTAAAAAACTTTGTTACATTTACTATCTGAATGCTTTGAAAATGAAATAAACAGAACAGCTATTTGGAGTATATACTCATGTGTTTCATCATTTGCTTCGGTACCTCTGTCTTAATATGTCACTAGTATTTCCCTGAAGAATGTATTTTTTATTTATTTTTTTTAAGTTTCTGTATTTTTTGAGAGAGAGAGAGAGAGAGCAAGCAGGGGAGGTACACAGAAAGAGGGACAGAGGAGCTGAAGCAGGCTCCTTAGTGACAGGAGGGTGCCCAATGTGGGGCTCGAACTCATGAACTACGAGATCATGACCTGAGCTGAGGTTGGATACTTCACCAACTGAGCCACCCATGCACCCCAAGAATGTATTTTTATTTATTTATTTTCACTGTTTATTTGTTTTTGAGAAACAGAGAGAGAGAGACAGAACGTGAGTGGGGGAAGGGCAGAGAGAGAGGGAGACAGAATCTGAAGTAGGCTCCAGGCTCTGAGCTGTCAGCACAGAACCTGATGTGGGGTTCAAACTCAAGAACCACAAGATCATGACCTGAGCCAAAGTCGTATGCTTGACTGACTGAGCCACCCAGGTGCCCCTCTTTTACTTATTTTTATTTTTTCAATGTTTATTTAAGAATGTATTTTTAATATGATATTATTCTTAGCTTATTCATCAATTGTAATCTTTAGAATTTTACTTTGGTTGTTAACACATTTGAAATTGTTGACACCTGAAACTGACACATGTTTATAATTTTCTCTAATAAAATACTCTCTCCATAAGTCCTGAGGTATACCTGGTAAATTCAGAGCTAATCATAGAGAATATTCCCAATTCCTATTTTTCTGCTCAAAATACACAAATAGTTTACTCCAAATATTGTAACAGGTACTGATTTTGCCTCCATTCAGAGTACATCCCAGGGTTCCTGGATGGCTCAGTTGGTTAAGCATCTAACTCTTGATATCACTTCAGGTCATGATCTCATGGTTCATGAGTTCAAGCCCTACATCAGGCTCCGCACTGACAGCATAGAGCCTGCTTGTGATTCTCTCTCTCCCTCTCTCTGCCCCTCCCCCTCTTGCATGTACGCTCTCTCTCTCAAGATAATAAACATATTTTTAAAAAGAGTACATTTCATTGATAATTTCTGCAAGAGAAAAAACTTGTCAAAAAAGTTTCTATTTATTATTCTTTTGAATATTTTGCCAAATATACAAACATTGCAAAATCTAAGCTTTCTCAGTATCTTTCAGTTCCATTTGATGATATAAATTTATCCAATTAAAAATAGGCATTCCATCCATATATTCTTTCCTTAAGTCAAAATATTAAAAGCTGAACTATAAATTTCAAAATTTTGCACCTGTACATACTATTTGAGTTCTCTATAGTTTCTTCAGTTCCTCTGTGGTTTAGTAGAATTGAATTTCAATGCCTTCCATGTTATAGATTTTTTAAATGAACTTTCTCTTTTAGAATAATTTTAGATTTATAGAAAATTGCAAAAGTAGTGAAGTAGCTCCTATATACCCTTCACCCAATTTCCCCTATCACTAACATCTTGCATAACTATAGTGTATATTTTGTCATAACTAAGAAATTACATCGGCCCGTTACTGTCTTAGTTTGGACTGCTGTTAACATGTGAACACAGACTGGGTACCTTAACATCAAACATTAATTTCTCATAGTTCTGGAGGCTACAAGTCTGATTTCAGGGTGCCAGTATAATTGGGTTCTGGTGAGAACTCACTTCCCTTTGTATCCTCACATGGCAGAAAGAGCTGGCTAGTCTTCTGGCCTCTTCTAATAAGGACACTAATCCCATTCATAAGGGCTCTGCTCTCATAACCTGATTACTACCCAAAGTCTCACCTCCAAATGCCATCATGTTGTAGTTAGGGTTTCAACATATGGACTTTGGGGAAACAAACATTTATTCCATAACAACATGAAATAAACTCCATCTTTTATTCAGATTTCATTAGTTTTTCCCTAATGCCCTTTCTCTGTCCAGGATCTCATCTAGATTACTACATTACATTTAATCGTTATATCTCCTTAGTTGTTGCTGGTCTATAAGTGTCTCAGTCTATCTTTGGTTTTGATGACCTTGACCATTTTGAGTAGTCACAAGATATTTCATAAAACGTTCCTCAGTTTGGGTTCACTGATGTTTTTCTTATGATTACACTGGGATTATGGGTTTTAGGGAAGAATATCAAAGACAATGTCTTTTTCAACACATATATCAGAGGGCATGTGATATCAACATGACTTATCACTACTGGTGTTAATACTGATCACTTGCTTAAGGTGGTGTTTACCAGATTTCTCTGCTATAAAGTTACTAATTTTTTTTTCCTTTCCATATATTATTCTTTGGATATGAGTCACTAGATGCAGTCCACAGTCAAGGAGGACAGAATTGGGGGCACATGTCTGGCTCAGTCAGTAGATTACGCAGCTCTTGATCTCAAGATTGTGAGTTGAAGCCCCATGTTAGGCATAGAGATTACTTAAAAAAAAAAAAAAGAGGATGGAATCAAGCTCTATTTCCTAGGAAGGAGCCTGGTATTTACATACATTATTTGGAATTCCTCTGTAAGAAATATTTTGTCTCTTTTTCTCCATTTGTTTATGCTCAAAAAAAAAATAGGTGTGCATATAAAATCAGCTATAAATCTGTATCATCAAACTACTTGTGAATATAGTATCCAAAAAGTCAGCTTTAGAACCATTTATTGAGCTGCAGTTATTCAAAAGAAAGCCTGCATCCAGTTCACAGATTTTTGCTTCTAAATAAGATTCTCCAAAAAATCAGTATATAGACAAATATATAGAAAATATACACTTTTAGTGTAAATAAGACTTTTAAGAAGCATGACTATAAAAGCAAAAAGATAGGTCATTAGCTTGAGGGGATCAAAGCAAAGTTTTAAGTTGTGGTTTAAAAACAGGAAATGAGGGGTGCCTGGGTGGCTCAGTAGGTTAAACAGCTGATTCTTGATTTTGGCTCAGGTCATGATCTCACGATTTATGAGTGTGAGCCCTGAGTCAGGCTCTACGCTGACAGTGTGGAACCTGCTTGGTATTCTGTCTCTCCCTCTCTGTCTGCCCCTCCCCCACTCACATTCTCTCTCTTTTTTTTTCTCTCTCTCTCTCAAAATAAATAAGTAAACTTAAAAAAATAAAAATATGAAATGGGAAACAACATTTAAATTTTGATTAGAAACAGTAAATAGAGGGATGCCTGAGTAGCTCAGTCAGCTAAGTGTCCAACTCTTGATTTTGGCTCAGGTCATGATCTCACAGTCATGATCAAGCCCCAAATCAGGCTCTGCACTGACAGCATGAAGCCTGCTTGAGATTCTCTCTCTCCCTTTCAATCTGCCCCTCCCTCACATGCACACACTCTCTCTCTTTTTCTCTTTTTTTTAATCAACATTAAAGAAAAAAAGGATCTTAATCCAGTCCCCATGAAAATAGAAGAACTTGAGGCCCAGGGCATGTGGAAGGATGAGGCATAGGGAAGGGAAAGGAAGAAATTCCATTATGATAGGAAGTAAAAAAGGTCAGCAGCAAGTAGTTATATTGACTGGAGCAGGAAGTTGAAGGAGTTACTTCCTGATCTTTTTTATTTTCTCTGTAAATCAGGAGATAGTTTTAGGGAAAAGTTTAAAAAGCTACCAAGGAGAATAGGAGAGCCAACTAAGGGTGTGAAAAAAGACCACCAGGCAGTGTGAGAGCCCAAGTGAAGAGAAAAGCCATTGTTCTGTGTAATGGACATAATCAGTGTATTCTGCTTATCTCAGGAAGCTCTCAACCTGTAAACATGGAGGATGTAGAGAACTGGGTTGATCCAGGCATGGGGTTCCTCCAGGTAGGTCCTATATTAGTTAAAAGTTAAGCTGGGGTACCTGGATGGCTCAGTCGGTTAAGCCTCCGAATTCAGCTCAGGTCATGATCTCGTGGTCTGTGAGTTCAAGCCCCATGTCGAGCTCTGTGCTGACCGCTCAGAGCCTGGAGCCTGTTTCGGATTCTGTGTCTCCCTCTCTCTCTGACCCTCCCCCATTCATGCTCTGTCTCTCTCTGTCTCAAAAATAAATAAATGTTAAAAAAAAAATTTTTTTAAAGTTAAGCAGCTATGACAAAAAGACCTCAACTCACAGTGGCTTAAATAAAATAGAAGTTTATTTCTCTCTCACTTCATAGTCACAAGATGAAAAGTCCAAGTTGACCAGAAGACTTGGATCCAGGAATTTATTCATGGACCTGATTTTCTACATCACACCCCCATCTGTGTAGTCAAAGTTGGTTAGCTGGTTCATCTGTGTTCTACCTCATGGGGAAGAGAGAAGGGGAAGTCTAGAGCAAGGTATTTTCTTTTTCTTTTTTCTTTTTTTTAATTTTTTTTTAACATTTATTCATTATTGAGAGACAGAGAGAGAGACAGATCGTGAGCATTGGAGGGGCAGAAAGAGGAGGAGACACAGAATCTGAAGCAGGCTCCAGGCCCTGAGCTGTCAGCACAGAGCCTGAAGCAGGGCTGGAACTCACAAACTGTGAGATCATGACCTAAGCTGAAGTCAGATGCTTAACTGACTGAGCCACCCAAGCGCCCCAAGGTATTTTCTTTTTAAAAGAGAGGTAGAATTGAAGAAATCACTTGCAATCATGTTCATTGGTGACAACTTAGTCCTATAGTCACCCCAAGCTAAGGATGCTGGAAAATATAGAAAGGATAGGAATTGGCATGGGGGTGGTGGTGTGGATCTGCAACCTTCAGGGGTATCAAAAAGGACAATGGCTAATGGAGGGAAGGGTTGCTTGCTGGACCCTGGTGCCTGGATTGGATCAAGGAGTAATGAGAAGAACTCAAGAGACTGTGATCTGGATAGAACACAGCCTTTGTAGTAACAGTGAAACGGAGACAGTAGGTGTTTGTGATCAGAGAGTAGTTTCACATTTCAGAGGTGGAGAAGTTCAGGGTTATAACTTGTTCTGGGATATGGCCCAGAAAGTGTGTGACTAATGTGGCATGGAGGTAAGATGACCCTAGGACACTGCAGAAATGTTCATTTTTCACCTTTCCAGGGGGGTCACCTAACTATGGGCCTATCCTAATAATGTCATAAACTAGAGTAAGAAACTTATTAAGATGTTCACTACAGCCTTGTTTTCAATTAGCAAAGTTTACCCTAACCCATTAGATTGACTGGACACCTCTTAGAGGTCCTAAACTTTGAATGGATAAAACAGAAGTTAGGGGTAGCACATTGGTGCGTACCCTGACCTATTAGGTTGGCACTTAGTTGGCACTGCCACCACGTGCCCAGTTGTGAGAACTACACCTGGTGTTAGAATCATCCGTGAGGTATTTGTCTTTCCAAGACCCAGCGTTCAAGTTGTGGAGGTCCACCAACTCTCTAGGGAAATTCTTGTGTGACAGCTTTCCAGTGAAATGAGAAATATGTCAACCCATCAAGTGAGAATTGCATTAAAGGGGTAGCCTGATACAGGATCTATTCCAGCACGTTTACAATTTTCTGTTTGACAATTTGGGAAAAGGCTATTTTCAGAAAACTTGTACACGTGCGAAAAAACTCTAAAATATTGAAAAACAGAAAAAGTAACAATGCTGATACCGTCTTTTAGACAGAGCTGCATCTTCAGATGCTCGCAGATTTCTCAGTGCGGATGGGCACTGCAAGATGGCAGACGACATGGGTATTCACAAGTGTCATGGACACAGCCTGCTCGTCCACCTTTCACCTTCTCCTGTAGAATGAAGCTATTTGTACTCAACACATAAGGACACTGTGTACCTTTGAAGTGGCCATTTGGAAGACAAAGATGAAGCAAGTCAGAACTGAGAAGCACACAGTAAACCAGTGGACCCTCTCCAATCTCTCCTTGATTTAACTGTGGCTTTTGGAAGAACTAGGGCACAAGTGGAGACAGGAAGCTAAATAACTACCTTCATTTATTCAACAGATTCAACAATTAATTATTGAGGACAAGTAAGTGTTTGCTGAGTTCTGAATGATGGAGATAATCAACAAAAGAGGACCAAGTCCCCGTCCTCGCAGAGTTTATATTCCAGTGGGCTGAGCTAGGTATTATTACCCCTGTGTCACAGATAAAGAAGCTGAGGCTCAGAAATACTGTAGAGCAAGTAACTGACATAATGAGGTTTTAGGCACATGTCTGTTCTACAATAAAACCTGTGCTTGTATCGCTATGCTACAAGCAAATACCTCTGATCCATTTGTAAATCCCACAAATTCTACCATAATGGTCCTTACAGAGGCTTTCTGATACACACAGTATCCTTGATGCCTAAAATATCTCTTTAAACCTTATGAGAGTCAGACTTACCTAAGGGTCTCCACATTCCTCTGTGACTGTCTTTTTATTATACTATTCATAGCATTATATTGAAACTCATCTATGTATGTGTCTGTCCCCTCACTGGATTATGAGCTCTTAAGTGCAGGAACTATGTCATATTTATCTTTATGCCCAACAATAAGCTCAGGCACTGGCAAGAGCGGGAACCAGTGGTAGAGAATTTACAAAGACTAGCATCTTTGAAGTGCCCATTGACTAGTACCCTCTGCCCCCCTCACCCCCATTACTAACCCTGACAGATTTCTTTTATTAATTCTTGTTGACCTGAACTTGTTTGATTTAGTCTGCAAAAAAGAGGGAGTGTAGTTGTTAAAGGAAATAGAGCCAGACTAAGAAGCTCAACCTTGCAGGTAGATATATTTTGTTATTTCCATAAGTACAATACCTCCAAATAGACTTAAAGACAAACCCCTCAACTACCACTTGATAAAGTATGCTCTTATATTTAATCTATATTAATAATAAGTTATATTTAACATTTGCTTACCTTGTAGAGTGGGTAAGGCAAGTTTATTCTATTTTATCCATGATGAAGTTGAAACTCAGAAACACTAAATGACTTTCCACACAGCATAAAATTTATAAAATGAGTCCTTAGACTTGATCCCAATTCATACTTAGACTCATACCCAGATCTGTCTTCCTTACCACGTTGTCCCTCTAATTTTTTAAAAATTATATTTAGTAAGACTGGTATGAAATGTTCCTCTAAATTTTAATGTCAATTCTGCTATAAACATGTTTTGTAATCCGGAATTTGTCAAATACCTCATGTCTCTTTTACTGTTTGGTGTAGTTATTTTGCTCGGTACACAAGGATACCTTATATCTTTGAAACAAAGAGAGATGAAATTTGCCAGAATTGAGAAACAAATAGTAAGCCAGTGAATTCTCCTCAATTTCCGCTTTGGATTTCTGTGACTCTTTACTAAAACTGGGATAAGTTAAATCACTTTCTGAGTATCTGTGTTAGTAAAATGAAGAGTATTTATAAATTATTAAAACAATTTGAAAATATAAATGCAATAAATATAAAATGGTGAGCTTTTAAACATTTCATAATTTCTCCTAAAAATGAACTCAGTATAGATTACAGCAATGGAATTAAGAATTGGATCTTTCTAGGACACCTGGGTAGTTCAGTCGGTTAAGCATCTGACTTTGGCTCAGGTCATGATTTCACAGTTCATGAGTTTGAGCCTTGCATCAGACTCTGTACTTTCAGCTCAGAGCCTAGAGCCTGCTTTGGATTCTGTGTCTTCCTCTCTCTCTGCCCCTCCCCTACTCGCAATCTGTCTCTCTTTCAAAAATAAATAAACATTAAAAAAATTTTTAAAGAATTGGATCTTTTTAAGAATAAAATCATTAACCAAAGACTGCAGAGGTTATCACTCAATGGAGCACATGCAAAATAATCACTCCAATTTTCTACCCAAAGCTGGATGAAGTAGGGTTGCTCCTGCTGGGAATGGACTTACTAAGGTAGATCCCTTTGCCAAAGATCCTTTTGTATATCTGGACTCCTAACTTTTCCAATGAGCACGTGTCTGCTAGTAGATTTATATATAACCAGTTGTAAATCTGCACGTTTATAACTCATAAGCAGTAACATACAACCAAACGGCCATCTTGCATACATTTGTACTGTGGGATGACAAGATTTTTCTACCTGCTTCTCTGCTCATTTTCCAAAACCAAACTCAAACCACCACTGCTGAGCCACTTTGCAGAGCCCTCCCACACAGTTAGTCATACTTCTTCTGTGCTCTCAGAGAATGTGTGTGTGAGTGTTTGTGTGTGTGCATTTGTGTGTATGTGTGTTCATGAAGCTCATGTGATGGGGTTATGAAATGGTAAAACCTTAGAATTTTAAGCTACCGCCCCCAAGGAATATACTAATGATGCTCTACAGGAAGTACCATGGTATCCACATTTCTTCTCTGTTTCTAGTTTACATACACCTAATCTTGAAGGCTAACACTACCATCCCTTCCCCACAGGATAAGTAGGACACGTAGGTAGCTGTCCCAGACACTCACCACACTGCCATTAGACACTATTAATGATCACACTAGAACAAAGGCATTGACTGGAATTGTCCCAAGCAAACTGAAATATATAGGAAGTTGAGTAGTAAGTAGTATGTACTTCTTAGAGCATTTTGGAAGTCAATTATCCCCATAAACTCTGGACTCGAAGTGAAACTTGAACAAATGAATTAGCTGAGACTGAAAATGAGGTCCTGGCATTTCTATCTCAGGCCAGGAAGGCTGGAGACCTGGCAGAGGGTTATTGAACCTGATGCAACAGGAGAAATATCAACTGGATTAGACCAGGGTCAGTTTGCTTTAAACTTGCTGGTCAGAGTTTTTCACAATTTCTTGAGGATAGAGTTGTATATTAACATCTACCCCCCTCTTTCTATATTGTATGTGGTTTATCTTGTACAGCTATGTTTAGGGTAACTCATTAGTAGACAGTATGTGGTTATCATTCCAAAGATTAAAGGCAGTGATTCACAGTGAGTCTTTGTGGTTGTCCTTTTGAAACTCAAATTAAAGCACCTCTTATGTTTTTTCAAATGACAAAAGTGTGGCTGAGTATTCTCTACCTCACTAACCAGTCAAAATTCTGATCCCTAAAATGAGCAAACTCATTACAGTAGACCTCTTTCAAGAATACCGAATTCACACGTTTTACTTCTGTGTGGAAATGCATATCATACCTCCATCTCACGCTGTTCTGTAATTATTGTTTATTTTTCAATAAGATTACAAATATCTACCTTCATTGGCAGGGATGATATCTTATTCATCTCCGTACCCCCAGTGCCTAGAATAATTACTGGTGTGTAGTAGATGGGTTGGTTTGATGGGTTGGCTTGTTAGGTGAATTGCTGTTTGGCTGCTTGGTTGATTTTCTAGTTAGTTGCTTGGCTGGTTGGTTGATTTCCAACTAGTTGGTTAGCTGGTCAGTTGGCTAATTAGCTAATTAGTTGGTTGGTTGACTCGTTGGCTGGTCAGCTACATAGCAGATGAGTGGGTTGGTTGTGTGGGTGAATGGCAGGTTAGTTGATGTGTAGCTACCTAACTGGTTGTTTGATCAATTTTTGCAATTTTCTATTCAAAAGTTTATATTGACACAACTTTATTATGCCACAAAATCCCAAGAAAAGCAAATTAAGGTTAAGTCACTAATTATAATCCCCTTAAGCAGCAAATTATAATCACTTCAAGATGTGAAATCCCCATTTTATCATTAGCCTATCCCTAAGAGTATTTCCCAGGAATTTCCAGCTGCACACAAGATATGATTGAGAGATTATTGAACAGAATATGGTCAAGTTCATCACTTGTCTTTCTACCCTTATAGACTAAGTTCTTCAAGTCTCTGATCATTTTATCATTGGATATGGGTGTCTTTAAGCATGCCCTTAAAAAGTACCACTTAAATGTTTAAAGAAGAATAATGAAGCTTTACTAACACACGTCAGTTTATATAACACCTTACTATAGACCAACCAGCCATGGGCAAATATAGTAAAGAAAGAAGTTCACCTTAGAGAAGGAAAAGGCATAAAAGGTCAACTGACTTTTTACTTTGTTTTAAAACATTCTAGGTCATAGTGATTTATGGTTTCTAAAATAGCATACTTGAAAATCTATGACCATTCTTCAAAAAGTTGGAATAAAATAAAGTATAAATCATTGCATGTACCTCATTGCCAATGGTAAGTTTTGAACATAAGCACTCGTGAGTGTTTGAAATGAATACTTATGCCAAAGCCTCTTAAAAAATACAAACAGATATTGACAATGGCACATAGTTACTGAAATAAATACAAAGGGAGTTGTTACTTACATGTTTCCTGAAACCCTGTGTTTTCTTTGGTGCTTGGCATTGTGGCTAGGCTTGAAAAAGAGCTCTCCTATACATGCTCCACAAGTCTCAAAAATGAGAAGAAACAGGGATTAACCAGTATTTCAGGTAACTCATTCTCATTTTTGACTCAAACATAGCTTTAATAGTAACTTTAATAGTAAATATTAGATATATGGTTTGGGGGGAAAAACACAAATGGAAGTAATTAAAATTGATCAGTTTAACTCATTGGTCATTTATTTAAAAACAAATGTTCTTATACTGATTATAAAATCATTCTGAAATATGGCTGGCAACAGCAGTGGAAAATAGCTTTTAATCATTTAGAAATTTGGAGCCATACAAGTCATTGATGTGAAATTCAGCAGCCATGACAAGGTAAATGGGAACTTACTAATAAGCAAAATTTTAGAGACTCTAATTGATTGGTAAGGCTTGAAGATCATTAACAATTGTTCTAAGAGTTCATTTCAGGTTTCTTAATAGCAAGTTTAGGATTTATATAGATTACCCTTAATAATTTAAAAAATTTTTGAAGTGTATATTCTAAAGGATATTTTTATGATACAAAGGTACAGAAATGAAATGAGTTTGGGGAGTGATCATTACTGCAGTCCTTCTCAGAGTCTTTAATATGTCAATGTGCATTATGACTCTTAAAAAGGGAGTGAGGAGTTATATAGCACACATTGTGTCCCAAGCCCTTCTGACCACTACATCAGTTACCTATTGCCGCAGTAATTCTGGATGGCAAACCATCCCAAATTCAGTAGGTTAAAACAATCATTTACTCTCACAGATCTACAGTTTGGCCAAAACAGCTCTGCTTCAAGCTACACATCTGTGGATCTGGGTGCTCCACACTTCTCTCACCCACCTCGGCCTAGCGGGTTAGCCAGAACATGTTCTCGGGCCATATCTCTTAAGTTCCAGTCTGAAAACTGTTACACTGTCTCTAATCCAAAATCAACTGGACAAAGCAGGTAACATGGCCAGGCCAAAAGTAAACGGGTGATGAAATCTGTTCTCTCCATGATGAGGCATTAAGATGAAGTGGATCCAGAGAGGGGTAAAAGACCTGGGACCAATAACTCAATCTATCACAACCATAAAACCCTTTATTTATAGATCATGTAATGGCATTAGTTTTGTACGGAACACACTTCCAGAAACATCGCCATATGTCATTGGTGTTTATGCAATGGTCATGTTAGTAGGCACAAAATTACATAAAATGGTAACATCCGGAGGTGCAGCAGTCTGGGAGTTTTAAAACATCAGAATCTACACGAGCATCCACTACTAGATTCTTAGCAAAGGAAGAGTCTTCCTGTCAATGGGACTTTAAGATCCTTCTTACTGTCATAGCTCACTAAGAATTCAACCTCTAGGGGTGCCTGGGTGGCTCAATCAGTTGAGCATCCGACTTTGGGTCATGATCTCATGGTTCGTGAGTTTGAGTCTTGCATAGGGTTTGCTGCTGTCAGCACAGAGCCCACTTCATATCCTCTGTCCCCCTCTCTCTCTCTGCCCCTCCCCTGCTCATGCTCTATCTTTCTCTCAAAAATGAATAAACATTAAAAAAAAAAAAAAAAGAGGATTCAACCTCTGGAGTGAATGCGAGCACAGTGAGTTCAGTTTGGGAAGACAGCACTTCTCCCTAGCCTCAGCCAGAATACCATTAAGTTTCTTGGAGGGAGGCAGATCCTTCTCTGGGAGTGAATGATGAGAACTCAGCTCTCAGAGCCTGTGCTTTGTGACCCAGTATATGATCTATCTTGGAGAATGTTCCATGTGCACTCGAGAAGAAAGTAGATTCTGTTGCTTTGGGATGCAGAGTTCTAAATATATCTGTCAAGTCCATCTGATCCAATGTATCATTCAGGGCCCTTGTTTCTTTATTGACTGTGTGTCTAGATGATCTATCCATTTCTGTAAGTGGGGTGTTAAAGTCCCCTGCAATGACCACATTCTTATCAATAAGGTTGCTTATGTTTATGAGTAATTGTTTTATATATCTGGGGGCTCGGGTATTTGGCGCATAGACATTTATAATAGTTAGCTCTTCCTGGTGGATAGACCCTGTGATTATTATATAATGCCCTTCTTCATCTCTTGTTACAGCCTTTAATTTAAAGTCTAGTTTGTCTGATATAAGTATGGCTACTCCAGCTTTCTTTTGGCTTCCAGGAGCATGATAAATAGTTCTCCATCCCCTCACTCTCAATCTAAAGGTGTCCTCAGATCTAAAATGAGTCTCTTGTAGACAGCAAATAGATGGGTCTTGTTTTTTTATCCATTCTGATACCCTATGTCTTTTGGTTGGCGCATTTAATCCATTTACATTCAGTGTTATTATAGAAAGATATGGGTTTAGAGTCATTGTGATGTCTGTATGTTTTATGTTTGTAGTGATGTCTCTGGTACTTTGTCTCACAGGATCCCCCTTAGGATCTCTTGTAGGGCTGGTTTCGTGGTGACAAATTCCTTCAGTTTTTGTTTGTTTGGGAAGACCTTTATCTCTCCTTCTATTCTAAATGACAGACTTGCTGGATAAAGGATTCTCGGCTGCATATTTTTTTCTGTTTAGCACACTGTAGATATCGTGCCAAGCCTTTCTGGCCTGCCAAGTTTCAAAGGAGAGATCAGTCACGAGTCTTATAGGTCTCCCTTTATATGTGAGGGCACGTTTATCCCTTGCTGCTTTCAGAATTTTCTCTTTATCCTTGTATTTTGCCAGTTTCACTATGATATGTCGTGCCGAAGATCGATTCAAGTTACGTCTGAAGGGAGTTCTCTGTGCCTCTTGGATTTCAATGCCTTTTTCCTTCCCCAGTTCAGGGAAGTTCTCAGCTATAATTTGTTCAAGTACCCCTTCAGCAACTTTCCCTCTCTCTTCCTCCTCTGGGATACCAATTATGCGTATATTATTTTTTTTAGTGTATCACTTAGTTCTCTAATTTTCCCCTCATACTCCTGGATTTTTTTATCTCTCTTTCTTTCAGCTTCCTCTTTCTCCATAACTTTATCTTCTAGTTCACCTATTCTCTCCTCTGCCTCTTCAAGCCGAGCCATCGTGGTTTCCATTTTGTTTTGCATTTCGTTTAAAGCGTTTTTCAACTCCTCGTGACTGTTCCTTAGTCCCTCGATCTTTATGGCAAGAGATTCTCTGCTGTCCTGTATACTGTTTTCAAGCCCAGCGATTAATTTTATGACTATTATTCTAAATTCACTTTCTGTTATATTATTTAAATCCTTTTTGATCAGTTCATTAGCTGTTGTTATTTCCTGGAGATTCTTCTGAGGGGAATTCTTCCGTTTGGTCATTTTGGAGAGTCCCTGGCATGGTGAGGACCTGCAGGGCACTTCCCCTGTGCTGTGGTGTATAACTGGAGTTAGTGGGCGGGGCCGCAGTCCGACCCGATGTCTGCCCCCAGCCCACTGCTGGGGCCACAGTCAGACTGGTGTGTGCCTTCTCTTCCCCTCTCCTAGGGGCAGGATTCACTGTGGGGTGGCGTGTCCCGTCTGGGCTACTTGCACACTGCCAGGCTTGTGTTGCTGGGGATCTGGCGTATTAGCTGGGGTGGGTAGGCAAGGTGCACGGGGGGTGGAGGGGCAGGCTTAGCCCGCTTCTCCTTAGGTGATCCACTCCAGGAGGAGCCCTGTGGCAGCGGGAGGGAGTCAGATCCGCTGCCGGAGGTTTGGCTCCGCAGAAGCACAGAGTTGGGTGTTTGCGCGGAGCGAGCAAGTTCCCTGGCAGGAACTGGTTCCCTTTGGGATTTTGGCTGGGGGATGGGCGGGGGAGATGGCGCTGGCGCCTTTGTTCCCCGCCAAGCTGAGCTCTGCCGTCTGGGGGCTCAGCAGCTCTCCCTCCCTTTGTCCTCCAGCCTTCCCGCTTTCCGAGCAGAGCTGTTAACTTATGACCTCCCAGACGCTAAGTCGCGCTTGCTGTCGGAACACAGTGTGTCCGGCCCCTCCGCTTTTGCCAGCCAGACTCGGGGGCTCTGCTTGGCCGGCGAGCCGCCCCTCCGCCCCGGCTCCCTCCCGCCAGTCCGTGGAGCGCGCACCGCCTCGCCGCCCTTCCTACCCTCTTCCGTGGGCCTCTCGTCTGCGCTTGACTCCTGAGACTCCCTTCTGCTAATCCTCTGGCGGTTTTCTGGGTTCTTTAGGCAGGTGTAGGTGGAATCTAAGTGATCGGCCGGACGCGCTGTGAGCCCCGCGTCCTCCTACGCCGCCATCTTCCGGAACCCTTCAGAGCCTGTGCTTTGAATAAGTGTAGAGCCAAAGACCAAGCTGACAGCAAGTGGATTATAGAGAGAAGTGACATCCCAGTCCCGGCCAGGGTCCTCAGAAGAAAGCCATGGCAGGTCGGTACAGAGACATCCCTGAACATTCCCTTAATGAGGAAGAATAGACACCAGGATGCACTGCATGCCCTTGCCACATCTGTGCACGTATGTGGACCACAACAGACCTCGTTCACATCAGCGGTATGGTCAGTCATCTCATTAATTCCTTTTGCTTTTATAAGATCAGAATCAATGAACCCTACCAAAAATTCTTGAACGAGATGAAAGTTTATCTGATAAGCACAGTCAGAAATCTGTGTCCAGTGTGAGACAAAACCAGGACAGCACAAGCTTCCCCCCACACACCAGGAACATGGAAGTAGCTTGTCCAGTTTCCAGCTGAGAGAAAAGGGCACAGATGTTTCAGAGATTGGGCTTTAACTCTGAATTCTAGCTCCCCTGGTGCTCCCTAAAGCAGGTGACATCTTCGAAAGAACTCACGATTTACGGTAAGAACTGGATGGGATTCTGTTCCTGGATTATGCCTCCACCCCACTGCCTGTCGTTTATCCCCACTCTGACCTCAGCTTTGTATCATTGAAATTGGATTAAAATCATCCTATACATCTTCCAAAGTTGTTATAAGCATGTGATGACACTTTTTAAAGTATATATAAAAGTGCCACCACAATAGGAGAGGAGGCAACATATCCTCCCTCGATGTCTATGAAAACTGTCAAACACAGACAAGGATGCAATTCGATCTCATCTGGTGACATTTTCCTGAATAGTGATCTCTAGCACAGGCCTTTCCACTACCTATGCCTAGGTGACACACAATGCAACATGCTGGGGTTAGGAACACAAAAACTGGTTTCTTCGCTTTTACAATACGGCAACAACAAAAAGATTTATTCAGCCCTCCTGTAGCGTATACACAAGTAGATAGGATTTGACTGTTGTCATCATTCTCAGTCACTGGAACAAAGGATTGAAGTGGCAAAACTTATTACTGCAGAGAGCCCTGCCTTCTTTAAATGGATGCTTCCAAGGTAAGAACGGCAAGACAAGCTCCCCCTTGAGTTTACTTGGAAAAGACTCAAAGCCTGGTCTGGGATAATAATGTTGCACAGGGAAAAAAGCTTCAAGAATTTAATGTGGAGAACACATAAGGTGTATGAACTCAGTAGACTGTGTTGTTATATTAACAGAGAAATAGTAAAGGCTTTGAGACAAGGGCATTGCAGTGGAAGTTTCCATAACAGGTAAGAATCAGACTAAGAGACAGGTGGGGTGGGATTTTTTTCCCTCTTCCCTCAAAGGTGCTGTGATAAAATCTCAGGTATCACATTTGCTAATAATCACACACCCTTCTAGGATCTTGGCTGCGAAGTCTCCCGCTCTGCACTCTCTTTAAGTTCTCTTTAAATTTCATTTCCCATACTCATCCTCTCGGCTTTTCTGCAAAAGATTTTAGAGCACATACTCATTTAGAGGCAGTATCTTTTTGCATAAATACTAAGGCAACTTCCAGTTCTAAACTTTATGATCAATGACTCCATACTTGCTTTTAAAAATGCTGGTCTGTTGGGGCGCCTGGGTGGCGCAGTCGGTTAAGCGTCCGACTTCAGCCAGGTCACGATCTCGCGGTCCGTGAGTTCCAGCCCCGCGTCAGGCTCTGTCTGGGCTGATGGCTCGGAGCCTGGAGCCTGTTTCCGATTCTGCGTCTCCCTCTCTCTCTGCCCCTCCCCCGTTCATGCTCTGTCTCTCTCTGTCCCAAAAATAAATAAAAAAAAAAACGTTGAAAAAAAATTTAAAAATGCTGGTCTGTTGAATTTTTTAATCTTTCAAGGTTTCTTAATTTTTCTAATATGTAAATACATGACATTCACCATGGCACACTCACCACTCAGGTTATAGAAGGAAGGGGGATTCAGAAAGGTGCTGTAATCACTATTAATTATCATTGGGACTATTTATTCAACACTTACTACCTGCCAGGCATGGTTTAAGTACTTTGCATATGCCATCCCAGCATGCCTAGGAGGGAGGTACTTACAACCCTCATTCTACCCAAGGCGCAACTGAGGATTGACGACATTAACAAATCTGCCCAAGGTCATATGCCTAATAGTAAATGATAAGGCTGGGACAGAATCAGGGCTCTCTCTTCATGACCCTGTGTGACTCTCTTGGGGAAGAAGTGATCCAGGTCCAGCTGTATAAATGTCACCTTATTTGCTAAGTAGCAACTGGTCAGATTTGATCAATAGGAAAGCATGATGTTCCTGGTTACTATCAAGCAGCTTTGTTGGGTTGGGTTTACAGTTTGGGGGATACCAGAGAGATTTAATCAGGCTAAGCGAAAGTTCCTGAAAAGAAACTAGCTCCTTGGTGATATTGTAGGTTTCTTCTCCCTCCTTCCCTCTGAATCTTTGGGACATCAATAAACATTTGTTGAAATACAAAGTCAGAATTCTATTCTTTCAGTCCTTAGCTGAAAACACCTACAAATGTTCACAGGAACCTATGTGATTACCAGTCACTAGAAACAACAACAGCTCGGTGAAGAGCAGAGGCGTTTTAACATTGTATTCGTTAGGGCCTCCCAAGCTCCTATAAGCTCTCAAGGCACACCAAAGGTGCTCAGTAAAGGTGCTGATTGAATAAAATAGCATTAAGTGGTAAAGTAAACCCCCGTTTGGGGCTGCAGCTGTTTTTCTCCTGACACGCCCTTTGGCAGTAGAGGTGGGTTTGGCTCCAGACCTGTCTTAGACCGCGCTCCCTCCCACTCCTCCCCACCTTCCCCCAGCTGGACCGCTGGCTGCTGGCGGCTTTGCATCAAGGACTTGTCTGCGAGGTCTCCAGTCCCGCACAGAAGGGCGCTCGGGCCGCTTGACGCCTTGTCACTCCATGGGGAGGACAGTGAGCACTCAGGTGACGTTTCAGCTGGCCGGAGCTCGAAGGCACAGGTGCCGAAAGTGGGAGCGCCCAGGGTGCATCCTTCTGCGTTGGGGGTGGGGGGTGGGGGGCGGTCCCTGCCGGCTCCACCCACCCGCTGCTCCTCCCAAGGGGAGGGTTCAACTACAGGTGTCGGATCTCTGTGAGCATCTTCTCTCCGCGGAAGGTACAGAGTGTGCTTCTACGGAGGCATCTGCGGGACAGAGGGGGCGGGCGGCGCCTAGTTTCATACTCGGTAAAGAAAATGGAAACAAAAATGGGAAAAGAAATGCAGTATGGCTTTCAGGGAAGCGTCAGACTCAGCTCAGAGGGATGGAGCGCAAGGAACTCGTGCACCTGCCTTTCCGGTAGTAAAAAGGATGGAATAGAGTGGCGACGGTGAGGAATTGATCACTGGGTTGTTTTCCTAACCAGGAGTTCAGGCATGCCTTTTCTGAACTAGAAAAGCCAAGTACAATTCCACACCCTTGGTAGATCTCCCTCTCTGCCTCTGTGTCCATGTTCACTCGCCCCTTTGGGCAGCCTTCTGTGAAGTCCCCGCCCCACTTGGTTAACTTTATATTACTCATTGGTCACATGAGGCATGCAGGGTCATCTGAACTCCTCTGATGGCCTCCGAGTTATCAGGGAACTGGGGTGAGAGGGAAGGAGGTAGCGTGGACTTTTGCACATCAGCCTGGGGCTTCTTAGAGCCGTTGAGAAATTCTTTCTGAAAGTTCTTTCTTTAGCAATTGAGAGAGCTATGTGCTTTCTTATGCTTCTTAATACGGTTTTGCCCCAAAGTCTGGTATCTTCATGTGTAGTGGAATCTTATTAAATGCCCCTGAAACTACTAGTAAAGAATCTGACATAAACATGAAATTGTTTTCACTTGAGGTATGCACAGAACTTTCACTGAATTTAGCTCAGCATAGATTTGGGGGTGGGGTGTTTTCTACCTAAATATGTTTGTTAGTATAATATAGTGGGTAGAGATGTGGGGAGGGGGGCGCTGACTGGCTGGTTATGACTGGGTTGGGTTGGTAACCCATTATTTGTATTTCATTTGGATCATGACATCTGTTTAAATGTCACAATTGAAACGGCCTTTTGCAGAGCAGACATGCCCTCATCTATTGTCTCATGCCATGACAAGATAATTACAAAGGCAATATTGTTTGACTCTTAGCCTGGCACTGGTTGTTAAACTGCCCAGAGCAATCTCATTCCAAGAAAAGAGTTTTTCTAGCCTAGGGAATAAAGTACCATCGACACACAGGCCACCTAATGTTTCTGGAATGTTAATGTAGGTTGTTAAACAAAGATCAAGTTGGGAAGGTAAACCACCAGGCAGTTTAAAGAGAAGCCAGGAATAGTCCTGTGGGTCCAAGAGGCTATGACAGAACCGATTTCATTTTTAGTATCAGCTCAGCTTTTCCCAAACACCAGAAATGGATTTGGGGAGAAGGTCTACTGCAGTATAGTGCTGAGTGCAGGCTCAATCAAGAAGTGAGCCTATAGCACTTAACACAAGTGATGAGCTAAATGCATAAGGTGCAGCAATCGTCCTTTCAGACACCCCAAACTCCCCAGCCTACTATGTTAGTCATAGGGTAGGATACAAGGCTTTCCCTAGACAGGACTTTTGGAAGCACATTAGATCTCATGGATGGGGCAGAGGCCCTAGGTGCCTTGGGAAGGACGGCATCCACGGCACCCACTCCACAAAGGACAGAAGATGGAAAATGGTCCTGTGCCCTGAAGACACCCTACCTTTCACCATGACAGCCTCTCCAGCACTGTAACACTCCCTTCTGCAGCCCACAGGGAAGGAACCAGAGGCTGTCACTTATCTTCTGTCTCATACGTACTCACCCCCAAAACTCTGCACACTTATTTTTAACATTCTGATCCTCAGAAGTGAAATGATATACATATAGGTGGGGAAAACTGAGGAAAGCTGGAGATGGTGAAAGATCACGATGGGGCAGGGTGGGAAGCCTTCTTAGTACTTCAGGGGAGGAAAAAAGAAAAGAACTTTTGTCAAGAGCCAACTTTGTGTTAAACAATGTCTGGATGCTTCACTTCATTAAATCTTCACAAGAACTGTGTAAGATAGAGAGTATCCCTGTTTCACCAATGGGGAAACCATCATTGGGAAAAAAGAGGTTTGGAGAGGGTGGTGACTAGTGAGAGTTACACAGGTAGGAAGTGATAGGACTAGACTGGGCCCTAATCTGCCCGATTCCTCCAGAAAGGTGAGCATGCGAGGGCTGGTGAGAAAAACCCAAGTGGCTCTGTTCTCCTGGCCTATCCATCTCCCAGCTTTCTCCAAGAGGAAGAGTTATGCCCCAGGGACATGTATGGACACAGGGTCTCTCACAGAGGTAGTGGACCCCAGAAGCTGCTCTACTCACCTCCCTTCCCCCGTCCTTTATCTCCATCACTGTGCTCATTCCTCTTGCCCCAAACTGTCAAATGCATTGGCACATACCCTCTCTCTCCCTGTTGTACCACGTTCTCACCCCGTGAGAGGTTTCTTCTTTCTGTCCCACACCAAAATATGGGGATGTCATAAAGATCCCTATAATAAAGCAGGAGATGTACATTTAAGGGCCCAAACTAGGCACAGCTTCAAGATCTGCAGAATCCAGGGCCTGGCATTTCCAAGCAGCTGGATCCCTGGATGGGGATGGGAAGGGGGAGGGAATGATGAGTGGGAATGCTGAATTGGGGGTCAGAATTGGGGGACCCTTCACCTTAGGAAAGGGCAGTAGGAAAAGCAAAAGGAGACAGAGAAGAAGGGAGAGAATGATTCTTATCCAGGGAAAATTGTATGATTGTAGAGAAGCTTTTAGAAACTAGATTTGACTGTGTAAAATTAGTTAGTGCTGACAAAAAATTCACGCTGGCAAAATGACAGTCATTTTAAAATTTCCTGGGGCGCCTGGGTGGCTCAGTCGGTTAAGCGTCCAACTTCAGCTCAGGTCACGATCTCACGTTCCATGAGTTCGAGCCCCGCGTTGGGCTCTGGGCTGATGGCTCAGAGCCTGGAGCCTGCTTCTGGTTCTGTGTCTCCCTCTCTCTCTGCCCCTCCCCCGTTCATGCTCTGTCTCTCTCTGTCCCAAAAATAAATGAAAAAAAAAAAATTTAAAATTTCTTATGACTTACAGCTAATTACCATGCAGCACAGTAACAATTGTGTATTGCGTTAAGTACACATCAAAGTAACTTTGGTACATTTTATTTAATTAAAATAATAAAATTCTTAACTCTCTCTATACTCAAGTATTTTTTATGTTTTCATTTAAATTCCAGTTAGTTAACACACAGTGTAATATTAGTGAAGGGTGTAGAGTACAGTGATTCAACAATTGTGTATATTACTCAGTGCTCATCAAGACAAGTGTGCTCTTCATCCCCATCATGTATCTCCCCCATCCCCCACCAACCTCCCCTCTGGGAAGCATCAGTTTGTTTTCCGGAGTTCAGAGTCTGTTCCTTGGTTCACCCTCTCTTTCCCCCCCACCCTTTGCTCATTTGTTTTGTTTCTTAAATTCCACATGAGCAAAACCATATGGTATTTGTCTTTCTCTGACTGACTTATTTCACTTAGCATAATATGCTGTAGTTCCATCCATATCATGGCAAATGGCAAGATTTCATTCTTTGTTATGGCTGAGCAATATTCTATTGTATACATATACACCACTTCTTCCTTATTCATTCATCTATTGATGGGCAGTTGGACTGTTTGCATAATTTAGCTATTGTAGATAATGCTTCTATAAACATCGGGCTACTTTTATCCCTTTGAATTAGTATTTTTGTATTCCTTGGGTATATAGCTAGAAGTGTGACTGCTGGATGGTAGGGTAGTTCTATTTTTAACTTTTGAGGAAACTCCATACTGTTGTCCAGAGTGGCTATGCCAGTCTGCATTCCTAGTAACGGAGGGAGAGTTCACCAATATCTGTTGTCTATTGCGTTTTTGATTTTAGGCATTCTGACAGGTATAAGGTCATATCTCATTGTAGCTTTCATTTGCATTTCCCTGGTGATGAGTGATGTTGAGCATTTTTTATGTGTCTGCCAGCCATCTGTATATCTTACTTGGAAAAACATCTATTCACCTCTTCTGCCCACTTTTTAATTGGATTATTCATTTTTTGAGTGTTGAGTTTTATAAGTTCTTTATATATTTTGGATATTAACCCTTTATCAGATATGTCATTTGCAAATATCATCTCCCATTCATAGGTTGCTTTTTAGTATTATTGATTCTTTATTTTTTATTTTGATGAAGTCCCAATAGTTTATTTTTGCTTTTGTTTCTCTTGCCTCAGAAGACATATCTAGAAAGAAGTTTCTATGGCCAATGTCAAAGAAGTTACTGCCTGTGTGCTCTTCTAGGATTTTTATGGCTTCATGTATCACACTTAGGTCTTTAATCTATTTTGAATTTATTTTTGTGTATGGTGTAATCAAGTGGCCCGGTTTCATTATTTTGCATGTTGCTGTCCAGTTTTCCCAACACCATTTGTTGAAGAGACTGTCTTTTCCCACTGGATATTCCTTCCTGTTTTGTCAAAGGTTAATTGACCATGTAGTTGTGGGTTCATTTCTGGGCTTTCTATTTGGTTCCTTTGATCTGTGTCCATCTTTGTGCCAGTACCATACTGTTTTGATTGTTACAGCTTTGTAATATAACTTGAAGTCTGGTATTGTGATGTTTCCAACTTTGCTTTTCTATTTCAAGTTTGCTTTGGCTATTCAGGGTTTTTTGTGGTTCTAGACAAATTTTAGGATTATTTGTTCTAGTTCTGTGAAAAATGCTGGTGATCTATATATTCAAGTCTAAGAGAATTGCTCACGAATGCAAATATTTGGCATGATCATCCATTACAATAAATTTACACATACGATAGTGTGTTTATTTTGTGACTCTAACATTCTGAGAGACCTAGATGGAAATCATGCTTCCTAAGAAGTTTTATCCTTAGGGATTTATATAAAGCATGTAAAACACTGGCAAAGCTTTTGCCACACTGAACTCTAGTCACATACATTTAGCAGCTCATTGCCACAATTTTAAAGCATGTAATGTGAGTACTATTGGGTTGCAAAGCCATCAAATACAGGAAGTCTCATCAACTAGTTCCCACTTTGTCCTAAATGTACCTGATGTCCCAAGCCTTCTAAAAAAGTTGAGCTACTCATTTTACAATCCTCTGATCACTCAAGTTCATTAAGATGGTAGTTTGGGGTTTTTTAAGCCTATGAACTTGCAAATAAACTGGCATAAAAATGCCTTTTAATCTTAAAATTTTTTTAAATAAATTCATGTACTGAAGCTCTTTTTAAAGTCCAGGTGAATATTTTCCTCCAACAAAATTATTCATAAATTTAAAAGAAAGGCTGCACTCTTTGGTGGAGATTATTTCATAGAACACATATGAAAACATCTTTTCAAATAGAAAATGGCATAAAATTATTTACTACTAAAGTATTTAATTGTATAAATTTTACCTAAAATATTTTATATTTTCAAAATCTAGAAGGGAATTTATAGTTTGTTCTTTATATAGAGCTTCTATATGAGATATGTGTAATTTTCTCAAAGTGTTTCTTGATTCTTTTCAAGCAGCAATGATCATGATAAGCTATTAACCCAATGTCCCAGAGGCTCTTGGGAGCAGTTTGGGCTCCTAACAAGAAGGGAACATTTCAGGGGAAGTGTGTCTATTGTTCACCATCTTTTCAGTAGAGGTCAAAGACCAGCCACCCAGCTTTGGAAGCCGACAGAAATAGGATTAATTTTTGGCCCTACCACTCATTATCAGGGTGAACTGAGTAATGTCCTTGTCCTCTTAGTGTCAGTAGTCCCATTTGCAAAATGAAGGTAATAGTAGTATCTACCATGAATGTGACTATAAGAATTAAGTGAGATAATATAGTAAGGAGCTAAGTACAATATATGGCACATTATACATATTCTATACATTTGCTTATTATTATAATTGGCACTTTACTTCTCTGTGTTCGTTTTCATGAAAATCTAGGCAGTAATTTTAAATTTGGGGTGTATTTCTGTACATACGATATTGGACCCTCTTCAGCCATTGGAAATGCTTGTTTTTAACATGTACCTTATATTTACTTTTTCTCACTGGAGTCACAGGTGTGTTTGTAAATATGACTACACATGCGTGTATTTGTAAATATCCATTTAGATCATGCAGACACTAAGCTTGGTCTCTTCAGTGACTCATAAATACCTTGATAATTTCACATTAGGGGTGCCTAGGTGGCCCAGTTGGTTGAGTATCCAACTCTTGATTTCGGCTCAGGTCGTGATCTCACCATTCATCAGTTTGAGCCCCATGTCAGCTTTTGTGCTGACAGCACAGAGCCTGCTTGGGATTCTCTGTCTCCCTCTCTCTCTTCCCCTCCCCCACATGCTCTCTCTCTCTTTCTCTCTCTCTCTCTCTCTCTCTCTCTCTCTCTTTCTCTCTCTCTGTCTCCCTCCCTCCCTCCCAAGATAAATAAACATTAACAAAAAGAATTTCACATTAGTCATGGGTAAATATTTATTATGGCCATTCTTGGAGACAAATCAGTATGTCATTCATTATATAAAAAAATTATACAATTATAGACCTAATAATAGGAACTTGTGCCCCAATCAGCTGTTGCAAGCAAAAAAAAACCCCAAAAAAACATGAAGTTGTATGTCTTCACCCAGCCCATCCTGATCCTCACTGGTACTTGAGAGTCAAAAATGAGAGGCAGACAGGTCAAAGGGAAAAGGGAAAGTCTTTCTAGTGTTTCTACCTATGACAAATGCTGTTGGTTGATTATGCTCTTCTTGCATTGGGTTTGCATGGCTGTGTGCTTCTGGTGAGTTTATGTCCATCCCTAGACCCAGGGTGGACAGGAGGAAATCTAGATTATTTTAGACCAATCACTGTAATTGGACTCCTCTTACTATGTATGAGTTTATCAATGAGCAAATGGCACATTTCCAGCCATTGATACTTGTGGGGAAGTCTGCAGGAGAGGTTGCTTGGAAAGGACTGCACATTCACCAACATGTCCACAAAAAAGACATGGTTTCTTTTCTGGTCTTTATGGTTATGTGAGGATATGGTGTTTGGAGATGCTGCCTCCTTCTTGTATCCCTGAAGGGACCAGCCTTGGAGAAAAACTCACCTGATGAGGGGGCTGCAGGGGAGAAAGATGGAAAGGACCTAGGACCTGATGTCAAATGAGATAAAAAAGTTTAAATACTTGGCTAGAGTCTGTAGCTGCCTTTGTTCAAGGAATGTAGATTACCTCTAATGATTTTTAACCTATTTTAATGCCTTTAAAAATATTAACCCTCTCTAGGCTTATTAATCTCTTGTTTGATTTGATTTTACTTTATTATTGGCTTGTGAATATCTTATCAAAAAAATATATATATATAATCATGTGTACCCACATATAATTTTTTAATAATTTTTATTTTTACATGTTTTATGCCAGTGAAGTGAATTTTAATCTTTCATATATCTATTTCTATTTTATCATGTTTCTTTTTTATCTTTTTATATTTTTGCTTACTTTTCCCATGTACTATGTTGATCTCTTTTGCTTTCAGTATAGTTTATCCTTTATTTTTTTATTGTGTGCTTATTTTTGAGAGAGACAGAGTGTGAGCACGGGAGGAGCAGAGAAAGAGGGAGAAACAGAATCTGAAGAAGGCTCCAGGCTCCTAGTTGCCAGCACAGAGCCCGATGTGGGGATCGAACTCAGGAACCACAAGATCATGACCTGAGCTGAAGTTGGACGCTTAACCAATTGAGCCACCCAAGCACCCCTGTTTATCTTTTAAATATATATGTGTTTCTCTTTTTCAAAGAAGCGGGATGTAGTAGGAAAAAAAAACCACAAAAATTTGTGTCAAACTTTGGTTTAAATACTAGCCCTGCCATCTACTTTTTGTAGGGCTCTTGGCAAATTCCTCACCTACAGCAAAGGAATGGCAGGAGGACCAGAACGTGTTAAACTGTAGAACCAATCCTAAAGTTGAGTATAAGGATTAGAATGGCACACCGTATGGCCTGAAAATTTTTAATTGCACACCTATCAAAAATTGGGAGAGGAAGGGGGAGAGAAAATGGGAGGTTTCACGTGTGATACATGTGAGTCAAAGGGTAATATACTCAAGTGGACAAAACAAGAATCCAAAGTATAAAAACACTAAAACGTACAAAGCTAAAAACTAAGAGTATAATATGTGGACCAAAACGGAGTAAAGAGGAGAGGCCAGATACTTAAAGGCAAAGGGAAGGGAGAGTGTGAAGAGACAAAGATGAAGCCGTTTGTGGAAGGCTCCGGGAACTGCACAAACACTGTGTGAGGAACAGGTGCACACGCTGAGGCAGAAAAGAGAAGCACATGTGTGTCATGTAGCCACACTGAGGCGGTAAGTCTCTGGCCTGCGGTCAGCGTGGAGGCACTGAAGGGTATTTAAGCAAAGCCTATCATCTGTTTAGTACTGGCTGCAGAGGGAGCGAGACAAGAAGCAGGGAGATCAGTTATGAAGCTATTACAGTGACATAGACGAAAGTAGCATCAATCGAGGTAGTAGCAATGAAGCTAGAAAAACATGGTTGGATCTGGGTAAAGGAAGAGAATGGAGAGAATCTGCTGTCTGATTAAAGAGCAGGTGAGAATGAAGGCAAAGAGAAGGCCAGCTGTGCAGCTCGGCCAAATGGGGAGAATTGGTGCCATCCTTGACATAGGGGACACAGGAGCAGGAGCAGTACATGCACGATGGTAAGTTTAGTTCTTAATATATATTACTTATTTGAGGTGCCTGGGTGAAATCCAAGAGTGATATTCTGGAATAAGGACAGAAGTGTAAAACTGAAAGAGGCAGTGCATGATCCAAGGCCAGACGGTTTGGTCAGCTCCTAACTCTGCACTTACCTGTAAAACAGGATTAATAATCATTCTACCTCCTAGTCTTACTGTGATGATTAAATGACTTCATGCAAATGAAATCCTTAAAGTGCATATAACAAGAACTCAGTACATATCATCTTCATCAACACCATGATTATCATTTGGGCAGCAATACAGACACAAACACACACAGTCACTGACATCAGGAAGAGATAAGACCTTGCAGGGGATGAGGAGGACTAAGAGGCAGTGGCTTAGGACCCAACATTAGGGAGTGTCAACACTTCAAGGACTGGCAAGCAAAGAGAAACCAGCAAAGGAGACTGAGCAGGACATTCAGCCAGTAAAAAGAGAACTAAGTGATATTAAGAAAGTCAAGAGCAAAAATTGTTTTAAGGAGGAACTATGCAATGATGCTAGCTATTGCCTGGAACTCAACTAAAATAAGAATTCACTGTATTTAGCCAACCATCAGATTATGTAAGCCTGACAAGCATGGTTTCATTGGAGTGATGACGCAAAAGCTAGAATGAGGATCTCAAATTCTCTTTTTGGAACAACTAGGAGAAGGCTTGCTTCTAGAAGTACAGAGTAGCAGACACAGCTGTGTAATAAAAGAGGAGAGGGTCCTAATTACAGGAAGGATGGGTGCCATGCATATTCTGCTGGCTCAGATGGTGCTTTGAGACATAATTCTCTACTCATGACATCCTCTATGAACAACATCTAAGCATGAGCACCCAGAAGCGAGAGAAATCCTTTTACCAAGCAGGGTTGCTAACATCTACATAATGCTACATACACCTTGAGAAGGACCACTGTCACCACAAAGCACCTTTTGAGATGTAACATTTGTAATATGCATTGGTACTGTTACATTTCTAGACAGCCATCCTGAGTACAGTTGAAGAAAGGTGAGTTGGGGTGAGTCAGAAACTAAGACTTAGGAGGCAGCCTTGACATGGACTATGAAAGATGGAGGAGGGATTCTGCTGAGGTGGCTCAGAGGAAGCTGCCCTAACTGAAGGAAGCAGTGGGGCTATGAGAAAGAGAACCCAAAGAAGGCCCATCTGAATAGAACACAAAGATGGGCGGGGAGCTAGGGGTCTCAGGGGCCATGAAATTAAGAGTCCAGAATATGAAAATAGATGCAAGGTATATGGGAAGTGGTCAGGAGGAATAAGGGTTGGAGAGAGAAACTGTTAATTCAGTAAAGAGTGGATGTTGAACATATGCCATGTGTTTACAGTAACTTACAGTTTGGGGGGAGGGACATGTGAACACAGCACTAAAAATCATGAGCACGTACAAAACCTGACAGCATGGAGGCAGGTGAGACTCCCAGCACTGGAAAAAAATCAGAGGATAGTTCTCCAAGAAGGTGAGCCGTTCCTAAAAAGAAGAGTCCTCCACATCATCCAGGAGGAAAAGGTACATTCATGCAGAGAGAACATGAGCAAAGGCATAGGTAGAGAATTAATAGTAACAACAGCAAGAACCAGCACTTGTTTCATGGTTACTGTCTGCCAGGTGCTTCATCTGTACCATGTCATTTTCTCAAAACAATCTGATAAGATGGGCTGTATTATTCTCATTGAACAGGTAGGAATCTAAAATTAAAAGGAGTTAAGTAATTTGCCCATGTTCTCACTCCTGGCAGGGCAGAACCTGGATTCAGTCCCAGCATCCCCAGTCTTATACCCCCAGCCACTGGCCAGGTCCCCATCGAGGACAAGGATTTTTCCAGAGGCCAGACCACAGTTTTGCGGAAAACCACTCCAGTCACAGGCTAACACCCAGCATTAAAACATCTTTTCTTTATGGCCACCCTCTTCTTTGTTCTTGAAACTCTTACCTCTGCAGGGGAGTGTTTAGCAGAAAAATACCAATCAATTTCATCTCAACTCTAGTAAATAAAACAACTATCAAACCTCCTAAATGTCATTCCCCAGCAATTTCCTAGATACACAGAAGAAGGAATTACAGAAGATGGTGATGGGGCAGGAGATGCTTATTTAATTGACTAGTCCCTTTTTGCCCTCTGAAATCTTAAAGCAACACAGTGTACTTGTGTAGGGGCAAGTGTGACTGAGTAAGAGAGGAGGCAGTGATGGTGACAGCAAAAGGAAGGCAGAACCCCAAAGTTTGAAGAAAAGAGGAGGCCACTATAACAACAGATATCTTCACATCACTGGAAATGCAGCAGATTAAGAACGTGTTACGGAAATATATTAAAGAAACTAATAGTTGTCAATTTCATTTTCTGCACAAATACTTTAAAGACTTGGGCATAGAGCAGTGAGAAGAATTAAATTATAGCTAATATTCATGAGCACTTACTCTACATCTGGCATGGGGCTTTAAATGCATTATTTCACTCAATCCTCAAAACAACCCTTATGAGGTAGGTACTATTATTATTCCCCAACTTACAGATGAAAATTCTAAGGCATAGAAAAGTAAAATGACCTGCCCAAGGTCACAGATAGTGTCAGAGTCAGGTTCAGTTTCAGGCATTCAGGCTCCAGAACTTTTAATAGTGACACAAGACTCTAAATCCTCTTATCCTTTGTGAAATTATTTTAATAGGTCAGTGGCTTCAGGCTTCCAAAATGTTTCCTAGGCTGTGACTGGGTTCATATCAGGAATTCTTTCCCATAAACACCCCTTATCAGGGGGCACCATTCAACTCACTCTAGAGAGAGAAGGGTCCAAGTCTTAAAAAGCGGGGATGAAAATCAAGTGTGTGCTAAACAACAACAACAACAACAAACACTATGTTCATATGAATCTACTTAAATAATGCTAGCAGATTTTTAGCAACAAGCAACTTTTTTTTTCTTTCCAGGATGAGGGCTCAGGTGCCTGAGATGGGGAGGTTAGGTGCTCATGGTTATTATTTTATTGTTAAATAAAATATCTTTGTTTTCTGCCTTCAATATAGAATAATGAGTGATAGATATATGAACTGCTACCTTTTTATTTGGACCACAGCTTAGGGAAGTCTGTACTTTTGAAATTAAAAATAATAACAATAATAAAAATAAACAAGCAGATGAAGCATTACCTTTGACGACCAAGTAAGGATCAGCAGTTAGGAAGACCCTTGTTTTTACTGTAGTAGATTTCCGATTGTCAGACTAAAATGTCTCTTCTTCTATGAGCACTTGACCTATTTGAAAGAAGTGTAAATTTTTTTTAACATATGAAATTTATTGTCAAATTGGTTTCCATACAACACCCAGTGCTCATCCCAAAAGATGCCCTCTTCAATGCCCATCACCTACCCTCCCTTCCCTCCCACCCCCCATCAACCCTCAGTTTGTTCTCAGTTTTTAAGAGTCTCTTATGCTTTGGCTCTCTCCCACTCTGACCTTTTTTTTTTTTCCCTTCCCCTCCCCCATGGGTTCCTGTTAAGTTTCTCAGGATCCACATAAGAGTGAAAACTTATGGTATCTGTCTTTCTCTGTATGGCTTATTTCACTTAGCATAACACTCTACAGTTCCATCCAAGTTGCTACAAAGGGCCGTATTTCATTCTTTCTCATTTCCACGTAGTACTCCACAATGTACAATATTGTGGTATATAAACCACAATGAAAGAAGTGTAAATTATCTAAGGGTTTCTTTTGTTAAATTCACAACCCCATCTTGACATCTACTCAAATACGTAATAACTTTTTATCCTAAAACCTAAAGCAGAAATGAATACTAAATATTTCATGCATCCCTTCTGGGATTGTACCATCTGAATGAACATATCTTTTCTTTGATGTTTTGGAAATTAGTGTTATGTGAGCATTACCTATATGTGGAACACTGAATACTGACACAATAAAGAATTCTTCTACATTGTCATTTCTGCTACACACCTCACTCCCAATTTTTAGGACAAGCCAGGGTTTGATTCAACCCTGAAAGTCCCAATATAGATGATGTTTTATTGGTGCTAATAGATAGTCCTTAGAAAGATTATATCAGAAAGTTCTCTTTCTCTCCCTCTCTCCCTCTCCCTCTCTTCTGTTTTCCTCATCCAGTTCCTCTCTCTCTCTCTCTCTCTCTCTCTCTCTCACACACACACACACACACACACACACACACACACACACACACAACTTCCACACAAAAGCAGCTTCAATCTCAGCCTGACCTGGCCTGGCCTGGCCTGGCCTGGCAACCAGATACTCCCAGGCAAGGTTATCTCTACTTAGCATGAGACCAGTCCATATTCAATGAAGTATATTGACCTTCCTTTGGTCCATCTCACTCATGCCCTTAGGAAAAGCTGTGGTTCTGAGGAAAAGTCACATATCTAGAAGCTACTATTGAACAAAGATCCCTAGTTAGTTGAGTAAAGCTGGCTAGTATGCTTTTACAATGCTTACTTTCTCATCTTATAGATAAACTACAAAACAAACTATTACAAAATAATACAACTGTAAAACCATAATCAGTATATAAATTGAAGTGATCAAATTAAACAAAAATCTTATACCAAACATGAGTCACTATGTTCATATGAGGCTACTTAAATAACGCTAGCAGATTTTCAGGAACAAACAACACTCTTCTCCAAATAAAAGCTTGTAATTATCTGGGCAAAGTGTCAAGCCATAAAAAAATGATTTTTTTTTTCTTTTCAACTTAACATCTTTGCCACGAAGAAACATACATTTTTCAGAAATGTTCTTCTTTAACCCTATTTAAGATTATGCCTCATGTAACTCTTAAAAATAATATGAAGTGGATCAGAATACTATTAACCAAAGGGTACTAAATTGGAGATAATGTAAATGATTATTGTATAAATTATTACCAAGGATTTTTTTTTCTAGTCAGCCTTCTAAGGCAGAGCTCTGTACAGCAGAAATATGAGCCACCAACGCAAGCCACATATGTAACTTAAGTTTCTTGTAGCCACATTTAACAATCTTTTTATTTTTTAGAGAAACAGAGCACACAAGTACACACACAGGAAGTAAGGGGGGGGGGGAGAGAGCAAGAGTGAGAGAGCAAGAGGGCGAGAGAGCGAGACAGAGAATCTCAAGCAGTCTCCACGCTTAGCACAGAGCCAACATGGGGCTTGATCCCAGTGCACTGGGTTCACAAACTAAGCGGAAATCAAGAGTCTGATGCTCAACTGACTGAGCCACCCAGGTGCCCCTCTAGTAGGCACATTTAAAAACTAAAAATAAACAGGTGAAATTAATTTTAATATATTTCATTTAACCCATTATATTAAAAATTATCATTCCCATGTATTTTCAATATAAACTTGTCATTGAGGAACTATTTTATATTTTTCACACTTTGTCTTAAAAATCCAGCGTGTTTTACACATACAGTGCATCTCCATCCAAACAAGCCATATTTCAAATGCTCAACAGTCACATTTGGCTGGTGACTATGATGGTTCTTGGGAAAGTTCAATTTCAATTAGCAATAATCGCGCCTCAGATAGACCTCATTGGCTACAATACTGCCACTGCACAAAGCTTGGGGAAAGTTCAATTTCGTCGGTAAACTGTGCTCCTATATTATGTGATAGGAAAAAAATCATGGGGGCGGGGAACAAAACAAAACAGGACTCCTGTCTTCAATGAGAACAAAATGCAGGAATTTTTTCAAGCTAAGGAACTTCCTGAAGGGGTACAAGGATACTAAACAAAATGTGCCTTTCTGCAATTTAGAGACTCTCTTCTTCCCATCTGTCAGAAAATGGACAAAATATGCCAATTTAATTAAAACAAAGTACTCTACTACCATCAGCCAGAAAACTGTTTTAATAAATATACAAACTTATGATGTCTACAAATAAATAAACCGCCCTCCCTTAGATGTGGCACCCTTAAGCTGTGCACAACCTGCACAATTGTACCAGGAGCCCTGCTGGTTCTCTTGGCCTAATTTTAGTCATGGCACCTTCTCGTCTCCACAGTCCTATCCCAGTCTACACTCCAACCAACATCAAAAGACCAGGACTCTCTAACACTGCTTTAGAAAGTCCACTGCCCTCTTACTCTGATTATAGTATCAGTTGTGAAGAAGGGTACTTGTCCCCCTTTGTATCTTCCCCATCCCACCCCCACCACGCTATCTTCTTCCTTCAGGGAAGGCCACTGGATGACCTATGCTTCTAATGAACCATCTTGAGCTCCCATAGCCTCTTCTAGATTCTAAAAGCTAGGCAAAACCAGAACATTTCCCCTCAACACAACCTGCTTTCAGAGAAAGTTCAGGTGGCGATCTTTAATTCTGCATCATACGTTAGGTACAATACTTTATTTTCTCAGGAGTTTTCACATTAGAAGCAATATTTTAACTATGGATTTGAAAGTCTGCATTCTCAGTTAAATTACTTTCAAGCATCATCAAGCAAGTAGGTGGAGGGTCATCTTCCTGAGGCTGCTGAAACGTTGCCTTTGGTTGTGGCTCATCAGACAGGCTGTCCCATTGCTCTTTCTTCCTTCACAAATCTCCATACCTTTGTCACATAACACTGGAATCTGCTGAAGTTGATTCTCAGAGTGTGTTTTTCCCTGCCCACTCAATTTTTGGCTCTAATTATTGAGTTCACCACATATTAGAAGTGTTTACATTCAGTTTATATTTATTTCCAGAAATAAACCTATGATATGGCCCAAGACTGAATGTTAGCATTATAAATTACACTCATCATCTAGTAAGCTTCATGGTGGCTCCATGGACTGGTTATAGCCTTGCTTTTAAGTGAGTCGTCTTCATTCAAAGCTGAGGGAATAGCATGGCATTTTGAGTTTCCAAGTCAATACTTTGTTGTATTTTTTTAAAATATAAAGATAAGTAGAAATGACTCATCCATTAGGCACAGAAGCCACAATGCCCAGGGCCCACAAAACTTTTAGAGGCCAATGAAAATGTTTTTATTTCTTATAAATTCAAAAGGGAAAAATAAATAGAATCCAAACTGGATTATATTTGTATTTATACCAATACAATTATAAGGTATAATTTTAAGTTTTTATGGAGGAAGGGGCTCATGAAAGCAAAACTAGGTCCCATGAAAGTATTGACAGAGCCCTACTCTGGCTGATCCCACACCACAACTCCTGCCAACAATGTCATAGATACTCTGTTCTTCCTAAGCAAAGAGTAAATTTCCTTCAAAATGTATTTCCAACAATTGTTTAAAAAAAAAGAAAAGAAAAGAAAACCTTCTCTGGCAAAATGATAAACTGGAGTTTTCCAAATAATCTAAAGAGTTTAAGAGTCTGGACTTTCTAACCTGTTTTGAAATCTGCAAAGAACATTCCCTTCCAGTTAATACAGTTCAAGGTCAAAGGAGATTGTGAACGTGCTAATTAAAATGTTAGATAATGCTTGAGCAGAGGAAGGCTAATTTTTATTCACACATTTGGAGAGTGATTCATGAATGAGTGGGATAACATGTCAGAATGCATCCCAGACCTTAATCACTTATCAAAAGTTAAGCATTTACTTACATCAAACCAAGTTCACTAAATGTAACTCCATAATAAAAGTGAAATTAAACTTAAAATCAGTAAGTCAGTTAATGATTAGCATCATGGTCTCTATAAGCCTAAGATCGCTTTTGATATGGAATATGTGAGTAGCTGACAAAGAAATGTGTGTGCCAAGGGGCCAGCAAGTGTATGAGGCGAGAACACTAGCAAAGAAAGCAAATCCCTTAAGTTAAAGGTAAAACAAATTTGAGCAGCAGGCCTTGGATCCCAGCCAGCACTCCTTACCTTGGCCAGGCTTGAGCAGTCCAGATGCAGAGACTGAAAGGTGCCGGTGCAAAAGAAGCTGCCAGAAAGTGAGCTGAGGTAGGACCCAGGAGCTTGAAGGCAGCTGGAGGTCAGGTAGGGGCATCAGTAAACATGAGGTAGGTGGGGAGTGCTGTCAAAGAGTTACAGGTGATGCTTCATGAAAGATGAAAGCCTTGGCTGGCTTGTAGCAGCCACACCTGGGGTAGTGTTTTGGAACAAAAGCATGAGTAGGTGCTGGTTTGAAGGACTGAGCTGTGGAGCAGCTGGGCTACACGAGCAGCACCTCCAGAAGCCAGCCTCCCACACGCCAGTCACCACCATTAGTGGCTGTATCTCCTAGAGCCCTGAGGCCAACCAGAGATGCCCCAAATCCGTGCACAGTTGGTGCCCACCAGATGATAAATGGTTTTTCCTTAGGCTGAAAAAAAAAAACATCAGACAGGGGTGCTGGGGTGGCTAAATTGGTTTAGCATCCAACTCTCAATTTCGTTTCAGGTCACGATCTCGTGGTTTTGTGGGTTCGAGCCTTGCATCAGGCGCTGTGCTGACGGTGCAGAGCCTGCTTCTGCTTGGGATTCTCTCTCTCTCCTTCTCTCTCTCTCTCTCTCTCTCTCTCTCTCTCTGTCCCCCCCCACCCCCACTCACACTAGGTCTCTAAGTAAATAAATAAACTTAAAAAAAAACTCCGACATAAAAAGTTGAGGCTTATGCAAAATCACATAGTTTCCTAAGGCTATAGATTCTGAACTGTGACACAGATGATATTTCATATGTGTTGTCATTTGAAGAGATAATTAAAGATTATGCAACCAAAACATGTAGGAGAAAAGTACTTGTTAGGCAATTAATAAAATATTATGTTATTTTCCTGGATTTTGTGTTTAGGGTATTTTTAGCTTTTTAACATTTGTAATGTGTCGTGTCTTTTCTCATTCTAAAGAAACATTTGCCCTGAAATTTGTATTTGTGACTTGTTTTTTTCTTAAAGAGCACCCCTCCCCACTGTATAAGCTAATGGACCCACAAATCTGCATCTGCTCCTGACTGTCAGACCACTAGATGTGAGATCCAATTCCTTCATCATTCCAATGAAGAGAAGCTTCTCTCTGGTTAGTTAGAAAAAGAATTCAGATGAAAGATTGTATGAATGTTTGAGATAAAAAGTGAAATGCCTTTGTATCATTCAACTTTGAACATAAAGTTCAGTTGTTTAGGCTACGTTGATTACAGTGTTCAGCTCTACTTATTCAAAGTAGATGAGAGGCAGCAATATAGGGGCGGGTATGTTTAAAACACACCCCCAGCCTATCTGACCATACTTTTTCATCATCATCACCAACTCATGGTATATTCTTCATTAGGATAAACTCTGTTAGTCCCTTCTCTCCAGCTTCCTTTGTCACTTAGAGATATATGGGAAGCTGACAAGTGAGAGTAATCCCTAGAAGGTTTTCTTTCTAGCTGTAAATGGTGACGAAGCCTGGTTTGCCATAGTTAGATCAGGTCATTGTAGCTGCTGTCTAGATAGTCAATAGATAGAGACAGAGTCATGGGAGTGATCCCCTTTCTTCTGCTTCTCTTTATGGTCTGAAGTGTTTTGAGCTAAAACTGGTACTATGTTTTGTTAAAGTAATTAAACAAGGAGGCCATTAGACCGAAGTGCCCCTAATGCTTTGGTACCCTATGTAAGCAAATGAAACCCTATGCTGAAGTCTATGCCCTTGAATCTGAGAAAAATAACACTTAAGAACAACCAGTCACAAACAGCCAACTAGGCTTTCCCAAATAGGACAAGTGTAAGCTAAGCCAATCAAATAATTTTCTTGTGTTGCTTCTGCACCTTCTCTATAAAAACTTTTCCCCTTGTCCCTGTCAATGGGGCACTCCCAACCACTTTCAGTTTGGTGTTACTTGATTTCAATCGATGTTCATTCAAACTCTTGAAAAAAATTTTAATGTGCCTCAGTTTACCTTTTAACAGTTTCTAAAGGTCCTCACTGTAGGTTAAAGATTAAGAAGTGGAGGGGCGCCTGGGTGGCTCCATCAGTTAAGGGTTTGACTTCGGCACAGGTCATGATCTCGCAGTCTGTGAGTTCGAGCCCCGCATCAGGCTCTGTGCTGACAGCTCAGAGCCTGAAGCCTGTTTCAGATCTGTGTCTCCCTCCCTCTCTGACCCTCCCCCACTAGCACTCTGTTTATCCCTCTCTCAAAAATAAATAAACATTAAAAATACATATATAGTGTATTTCTTACTCATCAGTGTGGGTGGTATGGAGCAGGGGTATAGCAGGTAAATGTAAGTGTTACTTTTTGTGCTTTATGGCTATTGAAACATCCTTATTAATTTTGCTAGGTATTAGCAGCAGGATTTTTCCCCATACAATTTTTTCTTGATATTTAACTTGAAAGTAGTCATGAGACAAGTAGCCATAAAGCTGGCTCATTAGAGCCACTTAATCCCATCAACATGATTATGTTCATTGAAAAATAGTTGAGGATTATTATGTTAGGATTTTTTTTTAAATAATCAAACTTGTGTGAAATATGGCTGCAATGTAAGTGAACTCATCATCTGTTCTTTTGATTTATTCTCTACATCATGCTCTTCTTTGCCATGTACGTTTTCTTATCACTTTTCAGACTTCTTAACACTCTTTTTCTTTAAAAAAAAAACATCTAATTTCCTTTATATTCATTCCTCCATTTGCTTGTCCTACCCATCATGAATAAATTGTGTATGTATGAAGATGTCAGTGTATATAGATGAACAATGTGAATCAGAATACATTAAACTGACACTGTCAGTCTTCTCTCAACACCAACCTCACAAGCATAAATTTCCTTTTTTTTTTTTTTTTCTTAAGAAGAAAATCTTCCTACAAAAAGATGTCTTCAACTATTTAGGACGAGTTTTCTGGAGTTATATTTCAAATAAGCGTGAAAACTTGCAATTTAGTAAATGAAAAATAGTTTTATGCCTAGAAATTTCAAGGGGGAAGTACTTTCATGTAATACCTGGGTGGATGGTTTCACTCCAGAGGTACCATGAGGGTTGATAGAGATAATGTAGATAGTTTTCTGCAAAGGAGTATTTATTAAGTTAATCTTATTTAACACTGGTTTTCTTTTTTTTAATTTTTATTTAAATTCCAGTTAGTTAACATAGAGTGCAATGTTAGTTTCATGTGCATAATTTAGTGATTCAACACTTACATATACAATACCCGGTGCTCATCACGACAAGTGCCCTACTGAATCCCCATTCCTATTTCACCCATCCCCTCACCCACCTCCCCTCTGGTAACCATCAGTTTATTCTCTATAGTTAGGAGTCAGCTTCTTGATTTGCCTCTCTTTTTTCCCCCTATGATTGTTTTGTTTATTAAATTCCATATACGAGTGAAATGCACCCCAATGTTATTAAAGCATTATCTACAATAGCCAAATTATGGAAAGAGCCCAAATGTCCACCAACTGATGAATGGATAAAGAACATGTGGTATACATGTAGAATAGAATATTAGAAAAAGAATGAAATCCTGCCATTTGCAACATGGATAGACCTAGAAAGTTTTATGCTAAGTGAAATAAGTCAGAGAAAGCACTGATTTTCATTATACCATTAGAGGGAGTTGTCCTGGATGAAATGGCGCTTAGATATAATGAAATGTTACCTAAGAATTGAGAGATTCTTGGGGCACCTGGGTGGCACAACCGGTTAAGCGTCTAACTCCAGCTTAGGTTATGGTCTCATGGTTTGTGGGTTCAAGCCCCATGTCAGGCTCTGTGTTGACAGCTTGGAGGCTGGAGCCTGCTTTAGATTCTGTGTCTCCCTCTCTCTCTGCCCCTCCCCTGTTCGCGCTCTGTCTCTCTCTGCCTTTCAAAAATGAATAAATGTTGAAAATTTTAAATAAATAAATAAACATTAAAAAAAGAAAAGAAAAGAATTGAGAGATTCTTTGTATGAAAGATTGTAAAAAAACTTTCTATGTAAATACTAACAATATTTAAAATATGAACATAATTTAAATAAATAATGCTTAAAATTTCTAATAGCTAATATTTATCAATGATCAGTGAATTAATATTTTGTTTCTGTATATTTAACTAACAAGCAGTGTCTACTAAGGTATAAGAATAAGAAATAAGAATGAGAAAGATAAGATTATGGTATTTTCTAAGCCTTATGAAGCACAAAATATTAACAGTAGCTTTTCATGTTTAGCTTTTTTCATGTTCATATACCTAGAGGGAAGGAAGGCAGCTACCTGCCACAGCTAACAAGACAAGGTAAAGGACAAGAAGGTTATTTTCATTGATATGAATTTATTATTCAATGGATGAATTTCTCAAATTGGAAATTAGGTGAATTAGTAAAGCAAGAAACTTCTTATAAATATTACCAAAGGATTCATAAAATTTCAATTGTATAGAATTTTTACAAATACACCCATTTGCCTTTACTTTAAATTGCAACATTTACAGGAGATGCTCAATAAAGGTTTTAATCGACCTCGGGAGAAAAACAGTAACTGCCAAGGTCACAGGGTTCTTACCTTGTCTAGTTTGTAACGACATGAACAAAGGTTTTAGATTCAAGTTTACAGTTTACTTTCAGGGTTCTTTCCACACATCGTATTCTTTTACAGATAACTCCTTTTCCCACTCTCTGAAGTTCCTATCTTCTTCAGAGAATTCAAGAGCCAGGAGTTGAATAAAGGAAAAGGTATAGGGAGATAGAAAGGTGGAGCTGAAGAGATTTGGGTTAAAACTTTAATAGCCTAGGAATTGTCGATCACAGGCGAGCCTTCTGACTTAGCAAAAATTTTTTTTGTTAAACGTTAAAAAAAAATAATATTTATCCTTATCAATTATACTCCCAATCTTAGACACAAGGTCATTAGCCTTAGAAACATACTTATTAGCATGACTGTTGACTAAAACTTAGGGAGTCATATACCTATAGATTATATTTGGAGAAGAGATATTTAAATACATAAATGATTTGGGAGGTAACAGATTTTGCTATACATAATTCATTGAAAAATGTTTACCTATGTCTTAAACTTAAATCATCATTTCCAAAAATGCATATACGTGCCCAAACCTATTATTCTGAATATGTAATCCATATTTTCCTTATTGACCTTGTGGAAATGCTTAAAAAGCAATTGTCATAAAAGTTCATTTTTACCTATTAAACACTATTTTTGTGTATCCCCCAAAATCTTTATTAGGCATTGGTTTTTCATGATCTAAATAACAGAATGAAAACTGAAATAAATTAGTCATCTTGGCTTTTTCAAATAGCCACATTTGTTGTTTTTAAAACAACACGAGGTGCCTGACTGTGAATATGTTTCTCTGTATGAGATTATTCAATGAGTTCAGCCAGTCATATATAACTGTTTTGCCTGAAAATGGCTCTTTTGCAAGATTTTTGCATATATTTTGACATCGAAATTTCAGCATAACAGAATCACAATCAAATTTAACATTTATATTAGCTGATTTTTAATGTTTGAAGTAACTGGATGAAAAATAAAAGAGAACAGAAGCAAAGTAGGAAAATTAAGCATAAGGTAAGAATTACTAAAGAAGAAAGAACAGAGATTTGGATAATTGTCTTCAAACCATATGATTAGATATTGGACTGCATTTTTAAAATTTTTACTGTTAATATAACTGGCAGAACCATACATAAAAGCCTCCCATCTTCTGACTTTTCCACTTATCACTCTTTTGCTTTTCTTTCTATTTTTACCATGATTAAATCTATCCCTAATAATATAGATTAGTTTTGCCTGTGTTTTTAAATTCCGTGTAAATGTAGTCATACTGTATGAAGTGTTGCTTTTGCCTAACCTTAAGTCATTAGATTCATCCACGTTACTCTGTGTACTTGTGATCTGTTCCCTCTAGTATTGTGAAGCATTTCATTGTATGACTATATCACAATTGGTTTATCCATCCCATTGTTACTGGGCATTTTGACTATTTTCAGCTTAAGACATTTAAAATAAACATTTCTGTGAACACTCAGGAGCACTCATCCTGGTACATATAAGCGTGTATCTCTAGGTATATCCCATCTTGGGGGAAGTTTGTGGGTCATGGGATAATATGTATTCTATTCAACTGTAATAAATAATGCCTCCCCGTGTTCCACAGTGGTATATCAATTTACACTCCCACCAGCAGGGGTTTTTTCTGGGCTCCAAATCCTCACCAACACTTGAAACTCTCAGACATCATCCCCTACTAGCTACGGTACTTTCCCTTCCTACATTGTCCCTTACTGAGCTAACTCTTATTCATCCTTTCAGATAGTCCAAGAATCATCTCAGGAAGTCTTATTGAATTCCATTCATAAATAATCAGAGTTGGTGTTCCCCATGCACTTTATTGCAGAGACGATGTATTTAACAACTTAAGTATTGCAGGGGTTCTAGCCAATACAAGTAGATACACAGACCAATAAGAACAGATACCAGCTGTAAACAACCAGTACCAGGGAATACTGAGTAAATATCAGCAATGTTCAAAGAATGCACCACAATAAGGCATGATAACATATGCATACTATCACAGTACACTGTTCTGTAATTTCCTATTTACATATCCCCTCTGGTAATCTGTGAGGCCATTATGGACAGGGAGTAGTAATATTCACCTGAAATCTTATGGTGCATCAATTCTTGTTGCAAAGAAGGCCCCAATAATTTTTTTTAAATTAAGTTAAAGAAAAGCTGTGTTCACGGAACTGCCTCAACAATTCATTAAATAAATCACGTCCTATTCCTTCACAGCTTTAACCACTGGAAATTCATGAACAATGAATTCACTTTATTCATCCTGTTGGAACACCTCTGCTGAACTTTTGAACAAATCCTGCAATAAAGAGATTGCTTATCAAACCCTCAGCATTGTGGATACAATTATCCTCCCTTCTATGATTGGGGTTATCTGTTCACTGGGGCTGGTTGGCAACATCCTCATTGTATTCACTATAATAAGGTAAGATCTTCTTATTCTTTTCCGTAATTTAGGCACATTCTATACTCCCTAAATGAATCTCTTTCCCTCTATAGGATTTTTCTTAATGAAATTGGTTTGGAAATATTTGGTTAAGATAATTAAACAGGATTCTACAGATATTTTCATCATGTATTAAGTAACATCTGAGTTGTAAAACTCAAAATGAAAAGACCTAAGCCAATGCTTCCTGCTGGGTTAGGGAATTTTCTCAATCTTAGCACCATATCAGATCACCTGAGGAGCTTTTAAAAATCTTAATACAGGGGTGCCTGAGTGCCTCAGTCAGTTAAGCATCTGACTCTTGGTTTCAGCTCAGATCATAATCTCCTGGTTCATGGGTTCAATCCCCATGTCGGGCTCCATGCTGACATCATGGAGCCTGCTTGGGATCCTCTCTCTCTGACCCTCCCCTGCTCATTCTCCCTCTCTTTCTCTCTCTCTCTCTCTCTCTCTCTCTCTCTCTCTCTCCCTCATTCCCTCCCTCTTTCAAAATAAATAACCTTAAAAAAAAAACTTAATACATAGTTTCATCCTAGACTAACTAATTCAGAATCTCTAGAGGTGGAGCCCAGGCATGGAATAAAACTTCAATGCAACCATTCTATTTTCTGGCAATAAGAGTTATCCTAACAAGTTGCCCTGGTCGGTTGATGAAAGAGACTCTTTTTCACTCATTTGAGCAAGAGAGATACTCTACCTGATCACCCAAAGATTCAGGCAGTCATAGATGGTAGGCTCTTCCCTTCAGTGTAGACTATCCCCATGTAGGCCAAACTGAGAGATATCTGCTCCCTAGTACCTCCTGCCTTTGCTTCTCATCTCCCACCTCCTTCAGGTAATTTCCTCGTTCCTCTCAAACCCAGGGCATAAGGTTCAGCCTGGAAAATAGGAATAGGTTACTTATTTCCTATGGGTTTTGACACAAGGATTCAGAGTTCGTGTACATGTGCCCCATCACTACTTGATATTTTTGCTATCCTGATTATTTTCACATTTAAGTTTTACTTCTTTTAATCAATATAAGATGTTAAATTTAATTATCCTGGTCTCCAATCATGCTTATAACCACCATAAAAAAAATTGTCCATGTTCCTATATAAGAAAACACTTTTGAGAGTAACACTTAATAATAGTGTTTTCAGCATATTAACATATAATTACACCAATCTTTTGTGTAGCATATTACACTTACAAAGCACAGTTGTAAACCCGCTTAATCCAAAATAGCAGTACAATTACTATACCCATTTAGGCAAAGAGACTTAGGAGAGAAAATAACTTGCCCAGCATCACACAGTTAGTGACAGTCCTGGCATTGAACTCAGATCCCAAGATCCAGAATTCCCATGAACTCAGATTCCAAATTCTAGGTTATTTTCTCCACATTAATAAAAACAAGCAGAGGAGCCTGGGTGGCTCAGTTAGTTGAGCATCTGACTCTTGATTTTGGCTCAGGCCATGTTCCCAGGGCCATGAATGGAGCGCCGTGTCGGGCTCCATGCTGAGTGTGGACCTGTTTAAGATTCTCTCTCTCTCTCCCTCTGCCCCTCACCCAACTCGGGTGCTGTAAATATATATATAAAAATAAAACCAAAAGGGGCTTCTGGGTGGCTCAGTCAGTTGAGCATCCAACTTCAGCTCAGGTCATGATCTCGAGGCTTGTGAGTTTGAGCCCCACTGGGCTCTGTGTTGACAGCTCAAAGCCTGGAGTCTGCTGTGGATTCTATCTTCCTCTCTCTCTGCCCCTCCTCTGCTCGCGCTCTCTCTTTCAAAAATGAATAAATATTAAAAAATAAATGAAAACATATAAACAAGTCACCAAAACTAGAAAGATGGTTGGATTTACTATGTACATAGAAGAATTTTCACAGAATCAATTAAGAGCAAAAGCAACCCAGAGGATGGTGATGCAGATGACTTTCACTATTCCGGAGAAAGTTCATAACTGGTCACATTCCCCAGGTGGCTTCTTATCAGCCAGCCCACTTGCAATTTTTTTTTTAATGATTGCCTTTTTTTTAAACTTTATTTACTTATTTTGAGAGAGAGAGCGAGAGAGAGAGTGCAAGGAGGGAAGGGACAGAGAGAGAGGGAGACAGAGAGAATCCCAAGCAGGTTCGGCACTGTTAGCAGTGTGGAGCCTGACACAGGGCTTGAACTCATGAACTGCAAGATCATGACCTGAGCCGAAATCAAGGGTCAGATGTTTACCAACGGAGCCACCCAGGCACCTCTCAAATTTTTATTGTCATTATCTCTGCAGTTAAGTGTAGCACATCAACGGTATTTACACCATCCATAATTGAAGATTTATTTGGTATATTAGAATTCTACTCTTAATGAATTCAAGCATTTCTTATTGTGTCCTGTAAAGCCATTTGTGAACATCAAGCATTTTAAAATAATTTTTTAAGTGCTGTAAGTAGTTCAACTCAATACATATTGCTAATACCTATTGCAAACCCAGCACTAAGTGTTATACAAATACCAAAGAAATGCGGTAGCATCTGACTCTAAAAAGTTCAAAGACTAGCAGAAAAGCTAAGATTTAAACACATAAAATAATTTGAAAAATAATACAAGACATTAAAAACAATCAAGTGAAAAAAAAAAAAAGATGCTTCAAATATTAAGTTCCAGGAAGGAAAACAGAAGTAATCAGATATTCTCCGGAAGCATCAAGGAAGCAATAGTGCCAAGTAGAGAGTTTATAGTCAGAAACGGGAATGTTTCTCGCTCTCCCCTGTTTGCCTGTTGCTCCTGCCCACTTCTCCTTCTATCTTCCCTCATACCCCTCAGGATCTTTACTGTCCTCTCCCGGAGATACATATAGGATGTCTCACATCCATAGAGCCCCACAGGTGAGAAATCAAGTTATCATGTGTTGGCCCTACAGAAATGGTTGCATTTTTTACAGGCAATTTTTATATGCAGAGACTCTTCAGTGTTAGATTTCAGGCCCTGTGACAAGCTGTTGAAGAGATATTTGGGGCTGGAAAAAATTCTTGGTTCCCCTCTAATTACACCAATAGACAATGGCCTGATCTTATCTACTTAGCTGGAGACAAAGCTGGAAAAAAGAATAAATGTGGAATGTGAACTCTTCTAAAAGTCAGTACTTGAACTATAATTCCTGGAAACAGATTCTCAACATAAAGCAAGTAATCATTTAACTGGAAAAAAAAAGAAAACCTGAGCCATCATACTGACCAATTTATTTGCAATGGTTGTGAAAAATCTGTTCTTTCTTCTTATCATTACCATTTTATAGATAATATGTGAGAAGATACGTTAATGGAGCTTTTAAGATGAATCTTTTAATCTTTCAAAAAAAATTTGGGAGCAACTTAATTTTAATTTTTATTACTAGGACTTTAATATTTTTCTTTGTAAATTGCTGTCCAAAAATGTATTAGTCTTTCAAAAATCATTTGAAAGTAAATTAATTTTAATTTTTTTTTTGGCTTGGAATTTATCTAACACTTTGTTTTTGGAAAATTGCTCTCCAAAAATTTTAAGGCAATTTGTATTAATATTTTCATCATGCCTTGCCATGATCTTTTATTTGTTACCTTCTTAACAGATGGGTGGCTTAATTAAAATATTAAGATTACACTAAAAATAAGGAGAAGTAGATACATTTAAAGAAGATTTAGTGACTTTTCCATTTATGATGAATATTTGTATCAGGAGAGGATGAACAGAACTGAAAGTCAGTAAGATCATTAGCGATACTAGGAAACAAGAAATGAACTAACTTCTGACTTTGCCAAAGGAAGACTAAAAACATATAAGAAAAAAAATAAGTTTAAGAAATATGGAGTTTCCAGAATAAGAGGTTCTATGTGGCCATTTTAAAGAGTAAGAAGCAAATTGTGCATTAGGAAGGTGACTATAAAGTAGTGAAGCCAGATCATTACCAGTTGGTCACACTTTAAATTCACAGCAGGTCAAAAGAAAGCCAGATTAGAAAATGTAGGAGGGAAACTGGGCCAATTATAACACAATCATTTCCCCCTTTTATTCTTCAGTGGGAGACTAGTGAACTCAATCCCATTACACAACTCTGCTCCACAGTCATAGTGGGCCCTGGGAAGCTACTTCCATAAAGGGGAGGATGTTCTTCTCCATCAGATCCCTACCCCCACCTCCTGAACACATCTTTCACCTGTCGACTGACAGTCTACTGGCAGAGACTCTCTAAGGGATGCCCTGTTTCCTCATAAATAAAAAGTCCTTGTTCTGTCATTCCCTGACACTGTCAAGTCAATGAATTCATACTAAATCATGAATTCTGAAACACCTTACTTTTAGCCCTCCCAGTGGTATCTACATTTTATACAGAGATTACAAGAGGGTCAGTACATTAACCTGAAGCAATATTAAGAATCTAATACTCTTTTTTTTAATTTTTATTTATTTTTGAGAGAGAGCAAGAGCACATGTACATGAGTGGGGAAGGGGCAGAGAGAGAAGGGGGACAGAGGATCCAAAGCAGGCTCTACACTGACAGCAGTGAGCCCAATGTAGGGTTCAAACTCACAAGAGATCATGACCTGAGCCAAAGTCTGACGCTCAACCCACTGAGCCACCCAGGTGCCCCAGGAACACAAATGATCTAATGGTGGAATACCAGTTGCTAAAACAGACAGGAAGATTAAAAAGTTAGAATAAGACCCCTTCATTTTTTCTACCCAGCTTAAATCATAACTACTGGTTCCCTCTGACCCAGCCCTCAGCTGTTCTCAGAGTGTCAGCCATATGTAAGTTCTTGTTGGAGTTAACCATACTCTTGCTGCACACATATCCTATATTTCAGATGCTATAGAACCTTTCAGCCACATCTGTTCACCCGACGTGGAAAGTTGTTGGAAGAGCCTCATTGCAATGGTCCAATGAGCCAAGAAAACTCTGGAATCTAAAGGGGTTGAATGTCTTTTCCTAGGACATAAGGAGGGCATAGAAATGAAAATGGAATTGCCAGTTAGGTTCTCTTTCAACTGTATCCCACTATGTATCTAGAGCAGCATTGGCAAGTATGTCATTCTACTCTCCCATTCCAAACTCTCCCATTCATACCAGTCATCTCTAATCTGTGCACAGATCTGTCCTGTAAGTAGTGACCATGCAAAGATTCAGAATTCTTCTCATCACAGTGCTTCACAAAATCACTACTAATACATTGGGGTTTTTCCATAAGTGGGATTTAATTCAACTAGAGTTAAATGTCAGACATCAACCCGAAGATACACAAAAGCAGGAAGCTTTGGGGATACCTGGGTGGCTCAGTCAGTTGAGCATCCAACTCTTGATTTTGGCTTAGGTCATGATCCCAGGGTCCTGGAATCAAGCCCTGAGTCAGGCTCTGCACTGACAGCATGGAACCTGCTTGGATTCTCTCTCTCTCTCTCTCTCTCTCTCTCTCTCTCTCTCTTTCTCTCTCTCTCTCTCTCTCTTTCTCTCTGCCCTTCCCCTGCTAGCTCTTAATCTCTCTCAAAATAAATAAACATTTAAAAATAAAATAAATAAAATTTTTAAAAATCAGGAAGCTTCTACCATGTCCTACCACCATCTCCCACCCTAACACCACCACCCCTCTCCCAGCCCTGAGCTGGATGGAGAAAAGAAAATAGGTAGTTTTATAGACCCCAGGAATCTAGACTGCCTCGTGGGAGCTGTAGCCATAAAGGGATCTGGGATAACGGAATTGAGGCTATAGGAGGAAGATGGGGCCATGGAAGATGTGCAGCCACTGCCAGAGACGCCAATAGCTTAAAAGGATAAGAAAATGCCTTGACCCCTCCTCTCCTCCCACCCTCCAATTTCCCTCCAACAGTGCTTCCTACTGGCCAAAACCAACCAAAAGCCAGTTGGCAAGGACACCTAGGAACAAAGCTGGAGAAGAGTGGGAAAAGGATTTGAAAGCAAGTTGATCAGCAAAGCAGCCTCCCGCATGTGTGGTGTTATGTGTTTTATTTAATCCATAGCATATGTTGTTATTTATGACCATAAAATGTAAACATGTTATTAACAGTCATATTACTGTTTAAACACAAATAATAGTTATACTACTATTATCCAGTAGATAATCATTGTAATCACTTGGCATGATTCCAGCATATTTCTAAACAAATGTTGAAATAAATTATTTAAATGTTAAATAAATGTATGCTATATACATAATTGGGACTTTTTTACTTAATCAGTATGTTTCCCTTTTGATTAAATATTCTCGCAAACTATGATTTGTAACAACTACATAATTTATTGTAAGGTACTGTGCAATACCATAATTTATTTTATCATTCTCCAAATTAGTGAGCATTAGATACGGCCATGTTAACCATATGGAAAACATGTTACCTAAAAGGATCACTAGTCTACATTTTTTATTTTAAATGTTTGAGTCATGACAGAAATTTAATGAAGTCTGGCAACAGAAAATCTGGAGATGAGTTAGACCTAAAAAAAAAGAATGTAAGTTGTATAGGTAGAAATTTTACAATTTCTCCTTAATTTTTTAAAAATTTCTATGCTGTCACTCTTACCACAGAAAGCAACGATAACTATAATGTGTTATTTTTATTGCCCTATCTATCATCTTTTGCCCAGATCATCATTTGCATCAGAATTCTCTTTTTCTATACAGAATATCACCTAGAAACACTTTATTTAATTCATTTTAATTGCCACTTAATGGCTTGCACTGTCCTCCACAATGGTACTACCATAATTCATTATCAGTTGATGATGGGTACCTGTCTAGAGAAGAGCAAGGGCTGTGAATCTAATTGCTGCAATTAGACCCTAAGCAACCACTTAGAGTTTATATCCTAATTCAAGTGGAAATAACATCTGTTTATAGGCTAAAATTTATGGGGGATTTTATGGTGTTTTGCTTTGTTTTTTGTTTTTTGTTTTTTTAATGTGGAACTCTTTCTACCTGACCTCTGGGAGCTATTCTCCTCCCCTGTCCCCTCCCCATCTCCCACTGTCTGTGGCCTGGTGAGGACAGAGGATGAGAGACCAAGGACAGTCACTTGGCTGATCTTTTGGTTGACATCATCTTTTCCTCAAATCTCTTCTCATTCTGGATCTTTCTGATATGAGTCACCAACCTGCTGGGGACAGGGAACCAACATGCTTTATAGTGTCATCAACCATGCCCCAAGTGCGGTTGCTGAGTAAGTATTCGATGGCAGTAACTTCCCACACAGTGTGTGCTTGCCAGGATCTGGAGAAAGCATCCTCTCTGATTTGTTGCACACAAGGATTTTATGGCTTAGAAATAAAGTTCACAGGATGTAGAATTTTCAGCTCATGGATAATAAAGACACACATTAGCTTCCAAACCACAGAGCAAAGCCGTGTATTCAGAGTGAACTAGCAATTGTGGCATAATCTTAGGGCTAATTTTTATGTGCTCTGTACAGTCTTATTTGTCCTCAGTTCAGATGCCACTTCTGCCAAGAAATCTGCTTTGACTGTCTCCAGGGGAGGGTGCAGGGGCCCCTTTTGTGTGCTCCTTGAGCTTGCTCTAGCTTTCTCTCACCACACTGCAGTGATCTTTATGTATACACATCTAGACTACAAGCTCCTTGATGTTAGAGTTTATAGATTATTTAGCTTTGCAGCCCCAGAGCACAATATGATGCCTGATACATAATTGGTGCTCAATAAAATCTTTGTTGAAGTAATGAATAGCATCTCCCAAATAAAGATGTTACCTTTTTATTACTGAATGTCCTAACACCTTGAAGATAGGGACCAAATGAATTTTTTCAATGTTTATTTTATTTATTTTGAGAGCAAGAGAATGCACACACATATGGGAGGGGCAGAGAGAGGGAGAGAGAATCCCAAGCAGGCTCTTGTGCCATCAGCTTGGAGTCCGATATGGGGCTCCATCTCATGAACTGTGAGATCATGACCTGAGCCAAAATCAAGAGTCAGAGCCTTAACTGACTGAGCCACCCAGGTGTCCCATGGAACCAACTAAATTTTAAATTTAAATTTCTGCCCTTAGAAAATTATTTTGCCTACAGAGAAGAGAGCCACATCTAGACAGCATCGAATGCACTCCCCCCAGCAGGGGTCATGAGATTATTCTCCATGCCCTCTAACAGTTTACTCTTCAGATTTCTTCTCCACACTGTCTGGATTTCATGATCTTAATTCATAGTCTTTGCTATTGGGTTAGATATTATTGGAATATTTCTAAGTAATGGTTGAAACTTTTTAACAATGATCTGTTAGTATATGACTTAAGCTTCAGTGGGGAAAAAAATGCATTGTATAATGCAAACCACTTATTTTGCCTGTTCAGCTGTTTTTGGTGGCAGGGGTAAGTAAGGAGTAAGCCTTTTGCCTGATGGAGCTTGGAACTGGTATAATTTGTTTCTATGTAGAAATTACCCCCCAAAACTTAGTGGTTTGAAACAATCAACATTTATTATCCCACACAGTTTCAAGCGTCAAGAATCCAGAAGCAGCTTAGCTGGGTGGCTCTGGCTCAGGGTTTCTCATAAAGTTGTAGTTAGCTGTTCTCCAAGGCAACAGTCATCTTGGTGGGAGCTGAAGCATCTACTTCCAAAGTAGCCTACTCACATACCTGGAAGACTGATGCTGGTTGTAGGCAGGGGGCCTCAGTTCCTCTCCATGTGGATCTCTCCAGAGTTGCTTGAGTATCCTCCCAAGATGGTAGCTGGCTACCCCAGAGAAAGTGATCCAAGAGAGAGCAAGGAGAAAGCCTATAATGCCTGTATGCTCTTATGTCACACATTGTCATTTCCACCATATTCCATTTGTGAACAGTTGGTTACTAAGTTTAACCACACTCAAAAGGAGATAATTAGGCTCCATCTTTTGAAAGCAGTATCAAAGAATTTGTGGACATATCTTTAAGCCACCACAGAAAGTTATCAGGTATATAGTTCAAAATGTTTAAGTACACACAAGACTAGACATTCATACATGAATTTGTGTAGGTTTTCCTTTAATTTCTTTTAAAATTCACTTAGACAATTAAAAATTTGTAACAGGTGGCATAAATTGAACAAGGTGCATAATTTCAGTATCAATCCTCAGTTTCCCTGCTTTTCTTTCAGGTCCAGGAAAAAAACTATTCCTGACATTTATATCTGCAACCTGGCTGTGGCTGATCTGGTCCACATCATTGGAATGCCTTTTCTTATTCATCAGTGGGCACGGGGAGGAGAGTGGGTGTTTGGGGGGCCTCTCTGCACCATTATCACATCCCTGGATACTTGCAACCAGTTTGCCTGTGCTTCCATCATGACTGTAATGAGTGTGGACAGGTAAGTGATGAAACTCTGAAATGACTTAACATAATTCAGAAATGCTTGTGCTTTCCCATGTTTATCCCAGTTTAAGCAACATCTGCTGGTTTGTAACAGCAAAGTTCCTCTTACTTTGCTTATTTCATTGTAGGACTTCAGAATATTTTTTCCAACTTTCATAGAATTATATTTTTAATGGAAATTTTAAAACACTAAAATCTTTTTCCTATTCATTCTTTACTTCAGTATTATTTCTAATTCACTGCAAGATAAAAAATATCTTGAAATCATGAAATGTTAGAAACAAGAATGAGTGCCCCCCATCATTCTTGCCTTAAGGAAACTGAGGCCCCAAGAAGTGAGGGTATTTTCTGAAGGCACACAGGAAGTCAATGGCAGAACTGAGAACTGAAGTATGTCTCCTTACTCTCTGTCCAGGGCTATTTTTGGTATGTTCAATGTCTCACAGACTCTTGTTATCACCTGGCAGTTTGAAGGAATCTGGGAAATAAATTTGGGCTCCTGGATAGCTATGAAGAGACATTGCAGTACCAGGAAGACCATATTTTACATCTTTTACACCCATCATTATATGAGTTAACACAAATGCTGATATTTAATTAACATCATTAGAAATGCATTAGACTGTGACCTGGAATGTACCATAGCCGTATTCACCAACCATATAAGCTAATGTTATTCGAGGAGATGACAGTGATGGTGAGTACTTATGGAGCCAGGGAGTGGTGGAGCCCAGTTCCAAGCTGTCTCTAGAGATGGCAGATGGCTCATAACAACTTTATTATCTGACCTCTTCAGGAAGCAGGCAAGCTAGGATGTCCCTGCAATATCTAGATGCAAGGACCTCCAGACTAGGTCTTAGCAACATTCCCCAAATAGAAACAAGCCCTAAAGATACAGTAACATGCAAAACAGGAATGGTCTCAGAGAACAACTCACTTAAAATCTCCATCCACCTTCTTCCCATACCTACCCCAACCCAGCATACTTGACCCCCTCTTGCTCTGATCTACTTTTTCTTTCTCCTTTGTTTCCAATATATTATATAGTATAATTTGCTTTTTGTTTGGATGTGTGTGTGTACTGTTTATTGTTCAGTTTCCCCTACCCCTCAAATGTAAATTCCATGAAGTCAGGGTCTTTGATCACTAATAAATCCCAAGTGTCTATGTGACAGTGCCTGGCATATAGGTGCTCAAAAAATACTGACAAATGAATGACTGTCAGTCTTGAGTGCTATGTTAAATTTCCCTGGGTCCTTCCAGGACCTCTTCCTGAGCTCTGCCTCTTTTTCCACTCCATGTGTGTCTTTGGGGTGAGGATGTGATGATCAGTTTTTCAAATGAAAAAACAAAGGAATAGTGAGGTTCATAGAAATCATTCAGTGGATCATTATTCAGACATGAATAATGATGGTGATGTTTAATGCATTTTTTATATCCTACTGCATTTCTGCAAAAGAATTCTCAAAATATAGATTGTGCTTCTCAATTTATAATTAACAGCACATTTAAAAATCAATGTAGGGGGGCGCCTGGGTGGCTCAGTCGGTTGGGCGTCCGACTTCAGCTCAGGTCACGATCTCACGGTCCGTGAGTTCGAGCCCCGGTCGGGCTCTGGGCTGATGGCCCAGAGCATGGAGCCTGCTTCCGATTCTGTGTCTCCCTCTCTCTCTGCTCCTCCCCCATTCATGCTCTGTCTCTCTCTGTCTCAAAAATAAATAAACGTTAAAAAAAAAATTAAAAAAAAAATCAATGTAGGTCTGTTTGGTTCATCTGATGCCAGCCATTGCTGACAATGTCTTAGGTAAAGCCTGGTGAGCTTGGCCGCTGTTCCAACGCAGGGTGAGGGTGCAGCAGAGGACAGGCCCACTGAAAGAAAGCAATCTAAAGCACAGGTATTACCAGTCATAAGCACAGGTATTACCAATCATAATCCCATTCTCAGAGATAATAAAAGCCTATTCAGACCCTGTACCCTGAAGGCAGGAGAGTTTTTGGCTTTTTCTTTAAAGAAAGGAAATTGTACCTCTTCTGTAAACCTCTTACTGCAAATAAAGTGAATGGACGTGGTCTGCACTGGAACAGACCAACTATATACATTCCCTAATGTTCACCGGTTCTTTTCTGTGAGTGTATGTGTACATGTGCATGTGTGTCATATATATGAATGTCACTTTTTAATTTTTTCATCCTTTTTTTAATGTTTACTTAGAGAGTGAGAGAGAGAGAGAGCAAGTGGTGAGAGGCAGAGAGAGAGAGAGAGAAAGACAATCCCAAGCCGGCTCCACGCTCAGCACAGAGCCCAACATGGGGCTCAATTTCATGACCATGAGATCATGACCTAAGCCAAAACCAAGAGTTGACACTAAACTGACCGAGGCACCCAGGCACCCCTTAATGTCACTTTTTTAGTCTAATGGACACAGTATGCTAAAATTTTATTTTAGAATTAAGGCACTTGAATACTTACCCTTCTCTCTGTCCTCACTCTAGAGATTACATGGCCAGAGAGAAATTAAGAGTCTGTAAAACTGAACCTTTTCCTTCTTGGCATTTCTTATGGTTCCAACTGTACTAAATGCATAAAACTTCAACAAAATCTGAGATTTTGTAAAACAGAAATGGAGTTTTCTTTGCAAGGCCATAACCATGGCATTGGCCATGTCAGTGCCAAGAGTAAGCCTTATCACTTACACATTTAAGTCATTTTAAATGTTTATTTATTTTTTGAGAGAGAGAAAGCACATACATATGCACATGCAAGCAGGGAACATTTAAGCCATTCAAGTATTGCCAATTTAACAGATCAGAAATTTCAAATGCATTTGATAATTTCTCTCCTTCTTTCTCTGATTAATAATAACTACAGGTGTGTGGAATATTTCAATAGTAGGTTCCTACTTCCAAACAATACCCATATTTATTCTTCCAATCCATGAGCACAGAATTTTTTTCCATTTCTTTATATCTTCTTCAATTTCCTTCATAAACTTTCTATAGTTTTCAGCATACAGATCTTTTACATCTTTGGTTAGGTTTATTCCTAGGTATTTTATGATTCTTGGTGCAATTGTGAATGGGATCAGTTTCTTTATTTGTCTTTCTGTTGCTTCATTATTAGTGTATAAGAATGCAACTGATTTCTGTACATTAATTTTGTATCCTGTGACTGTGCTGAATTCATGTATCAATTCTAGCAGACTTTTGGTGGACTCTATCCGGTTTTCCATGTATAATATCATGTCATCTTCAAAAACTGAAAGCTTGACTTCATCTTTGCCAATTTTGATGACTTTGATTTCCTTTTGTTGTCTGATTGCTGATGCTAGAACTTCCAACACTCTGTGAAACAACAGCGGTGAGAGTGGACATCCCTGTCGTGTTCCTGATCTCAGGGAAAAAGCTCTGTTTTTCCCCATTGAGGATGATATTAGCTGTGGGCTTTTCATAAATGCCTTTTAGGATGTTTAAGTATGTTCCTTCTATCCCAACTTTCTTGAGGGTTTTTATTAAGAAAGAATGCTGAATTTTGTCAAATGCTTTTTCTGCATCGATTGACAGGATCATATGATTCTTATCTTTTCTTTTATCATTGTGATGTATCACATTGATTGATTTGTGAATATTGAACCATCCCTGCAGCCCAGGAATGAATCCCACTTGATCATGGTGAATAATTCTTTTTATATGGTGTTGAATTCGATTTGTTAGTATCTTATTGAGAATTTTTGCATCCATATTCATCAGGGATATTGTTAAAATGTCAATACTACCCAAAGCTATCTACACATTCAATGCAATCCCAATCAAAATTGCACCAACATTCTTCTCAAAGCTATAACAAGCAATCCTAAAATTTTTATGGAACCACAAAAGACCCCGAATAGCCACAGTAATATTGAAGAAGGAAGACCAAAGTGGGAGGCATCACAATCCCAGACGTTGCCTCTACTACAAAGTTGTAATCATCAAGACAGCATGGTACTGGCACAAAAACAGACACATAGACCAATGTAATAGAATAGAGACTCCAGAATTGGACCCACAAAAATATGGCCAACTAATCTTTGACAAAGCAGGAAAGAATATCCAATGGAAAAAAGACCAGCTCTTTAACAAATGGTGCTGGGAGAACTGGACAGCAACATGCAGATGAAACTAGACCACTTTCTTACACCATTCACAAAAATAAACTCAAAATGGATAAAGGACCTGAATGTGAGACAGGAAACCATCAAAACCCAAGAGGAGAAAGTAGGAAAAAACCTCTCTGACCTCAGCCACAGCAATTTCTCACTTGACACATCCCCAAAGGCAAGGGAATTAAAAGCAAAAATGAACTATTGGGACCTCATGAAGATAAAAAAAAAACTTCTGCACGGCAAAGGAAACAATCAACAAAATTAAAAGGCAACCAGTGGAATGGGAAAAGATATTTGCAAATGACATATCGGACAAAGGACTAGTACCCAAAATCTATAAAGAACTCACCAAACTCCACACTCGAAAAACAAATAATCCAGTGAAGAAATGGGCAGAAGACATGAATAGACACTTCTCTAAAGAAGACATCCAGATAGCCAAGAGGAACATGAAAAGATGCTCAGCATCACTCCTCATCGGGGAAATACAAATGAAAACTACACTGAGATACCACCTCATGCCAGTCAGAGTGGCTAAAATGAACAAATCAGGAGACTATAGATGCTGGAGAGGATGTGGAGAAACGGGAACACTCTTGCACTGTTGGTGGGAATGCAAACTGGTGCAGCCGCTCTGGATAACAGTGTGGAGGTTCCTCAAAAAATTAAAAATAGATCTACCCTATAACCCAGCAAAGCCCTGCTAGGAATTTACCCAAGGGTTACAGGAGTGCTGATGCATAGGGGCACCTCTACCCCAATGTTTATAGCAGCACTTTCAACAATAGCCAAATTATGGAAAGAGCCTAAAATGTCTGTCAACTGATGAATGGATAAAGAAATTGTGGTTTATATACACAGTGGAATACTACTTGGCAATGAGAAAGAATGAAATATGGCCTTTTGTAGCAACATGGATGGAAATGGAGAGTGTTATGCTAAGTGAAACAAATCATACAGAGAAAGAAAGATACCATATGTTTTCACTCTTATGTGGATCCTGAGAAACTTAACAGAAGACCATAGGGGAGTGAAAGGGGGAAAAAAAGTTACAGAGAGGGAGGGAGGCAAACCATAAGAGACTCTTAAAAACTGAGAATAAACTGAGAGTTGATGGAAGTTGGGAGGGAGGGAAAAGTGGGTGATGGGCATTGAGGAGGGCACCTGTTGGGATGAGCACTGGGTGTTTCATGGAAACCAATGTGACAGTAAATTTCATAAAAAAAAAAAAGAGAGGTACATTAAAAAATCAATACCAAAAAAATTTTGTAAACATCCAAAATATTAAATGTATAAACCTCCAGATGAAAGCTGCCTAAACTCTCATAGATGGCTACTTTTGTAAATATATTCTCTAGAACATCAAAAGTCAGTAAGTAGGAGCCAAACCCCCCATTCAACAAATATTTATTGAGTATGACCATAGGTCAGGAACTATGCTGGATACAAATGATACAAGAGCATTAAACTAATAGTCAAGGTTCCTGCTTTCCTGGGGCTTCCATTCCTGAGATGTAGACAGACATTAAGTGAAGAGTCACACAGCAAATGTGTGTTTCCACACAGTGATACATACTAGGAAAGAAAAGCAGAGTTCCCCCACCATCTGCATTTATAGTCATGGGCCCTTGTATAGAGTAAGTAGTCAAGGGAGGCTTCTCTGAGACACACAGACTATTTTTTTAAATAATATTTTAAGTTTATTTATTATTGAGAGAGAGAAAGAACACAAGCTGGGGAGAGGCAGAGAGAGAGGGAGACAAAATCTGAAGCAGGCTCCAGGCTCTGAGCTGTCAACACAGAGCCCGATGTGGGCTCAAACCCACAGACCCACAGACCATGAGACCACGAACTGAGCCGAAGACAGACACTCAACCGACTGAGCCACCCAGGCGCTCCAAGACACACAGACTATTAAATGGAGACTCAAAGGAAGAGCAAGAGGAAACAGAGGGAGATTCTTCCAGGCAAGTAAGACAGCATGCACCTGGCCTTGAAAGGGGAGAGAGCTTAAAGGAAGGCCATAGTGAGACTGGAACAAGCTGCAGCCTCAGTGACAGGCAGGGCCAGGTGAAGAAAGACTTGGCAAATAATGGTAAGAATTCTGAATTTTATCTGAAAGGAGATGGAAAACCAGTGAGGGGTTTTCAGGTGGGAGAAGGAGGGTGTTGGGGTGAAGATACAATCAGAGAAGATTCCCTAATCTATTGATGCCATGACTCCATTATCCTTTCATCCCAGACAAAATGATGGTTGGGCTGCTGTACAATCACTACCTCGTGATTGTACACGAGGGAGGGAGGGGTCCTTCTCTCCTCAGCCACAGGTAATGAAGGTGCAATGTGCAGGAGAGGAGCAGCTGGGGTACCCTGGGCCACAAACGTCTCCCTGAATGCCAAGGGGTCCCTTAACTAAGTGTCCCTTAAAAAGTTCTGCCTCTCATGCAAAATTGAAAGAACAGGGGACAAGCAATTTTTTTTTATTTTTAGAAATCTTAAGTAGCTCTACAAAAATTAAATAACCACTAGAACATGTTTTACATTTATTTGATGTGTATGGATACTGCCTTCCAACACCCCCACCTCCAGCAAAACTGTGCTTTCACAGATAACCTTCCTTCTGGGTCTAGGCTGTTTCTCGCCTTTTAGCTTTCAGTTGGCTCTGAAACATTCTTGGACTTGCTGGAGAACCAAATATATTTAATATGTCAGGACTTCAAGCTTCATTAATGATTATGCTTTTTTTCTGAATTAAAAATGGGGAGGAAAAAGAAAAGAAAGAAAACCTCATCCCCATGAAATTAGCCCATTTCCCCTCTTTGGCCTGCAGCCTAAATTCCTGGAAATCTGCATTGTCTGCACTAGTCATGTTGGTTTATCCTCACTGTGATTCCCATGGACTGCTTTCCAAGAGCCTGGGGCCCCCACTGGAAAGTCATCTGGGCAGAATGCCTGTCCCCATGGGCCAGAACCTCATCCTGCCTGGGGACTCTCCTACCAGCCAGTGCACTTGCCTCCTTCCTGCCTCCATGTCAGTAAATCCTACTGGGAAGAAGGCCCCTCTCCCCTGGAGGAAATCCCCGCTCAGAAGCAAAGTTTTCCAGAACCCAGCCTACATAGGAAGCACTTTTGTAAAGACAGTTTTCACAGGGCAGAATTTTACCATTATCAGTGTGTTCGGGGAAGTGACAGCTATTTCAGTGAGTGGTTTATTCAGACTTGCAGGGTCAAGAATTGTTTTCTCTACAGGTACCAGTCAGCTCTTAAAAAATAGAACTTTCTTTTACCCTGATAGAGGTGTGCTTCAGGGAAGATAATAATACTAATAATTTACTCTTGTCATGAACCTTTCATCCTGGCAGCTCAGCGTTTTATTGATTGTTCCCAAACCCTTCTTAACTGGCTTTGCAGGTACTTGGCTCTCGTCCAACCATTTCGACTTACAAGTTGGAGAACGAGGTACAAGACCATCCGCATCAATTTGGGCCTTTGGGCAGCTTCCTTTATTCTGGCATTGCCTGTCTGGGTCTACTCGAAGGTCATCAAATTTAAAGACGGCGTGGAGAGTTGTGCTTTTGATTTAACATCCCCTGACGATGTACTCCGGTAGGTTGTTAAAACTTAAGAAAAATAGAGTTGAATTAAGTTGTGAAGTGCTTCATCCTCCTTGTCAACACGTGGGCAGCTGCACACAGTGTCCTTGGGGATCCTCTAAGGGGCAGTCTCCCCGCTTCGCTTTCTGCTTTCCACAATCAAGTTGGTAGCCTGATTTTAAGGAGAGGGTAACCTTTAGAAAAAGATTTGGAGTTTAATTATGTAGCCTCAGTGGACACAAGTATATTTAAATATGGATTTTAAAGATCCATGGCAACCAGACACAGCAGGAATGCAAAAATCAAGGGAGGGGCAAAATTTCCAAAAGGGTCTAGGCATTACCAAGATTCCAACCTTAACAGTGTGCCACTGGAGTTTGGTTTAAGTTTTCCCTCCCTCCCAAAAGATATATTCAAGTCCTAATTCTTAGTACCTATGAATGTGACCTTATTTAGAAATAGGGTCTTTGCAGATATCATCAAGTTAAATGAGGTCATACTGGATTTGAGTGTGCCTTAAATCCAGTGATTGGTGTCCTCAGAAGGAGAGTGAGGTTTGAAGAGACACAGGAGAGAGCCTGTGAAGACAGAGGCAGGGATTGGAGTGATGTGTCTACAAGGGAAATAACACCAAGGATTGCCAGAAACTACCAGAGAGGCATGGCATAGATTCTTCCTCAGAGCCTCCAAAAAAAACCCAACCCTGCCAACATCTTAATTTCATACTTTTTTTTTTTGAGAAAGAGAGAGTTGGGGAGAAAGGAAAAAAGAGAATCCTAAGCAGGCTCTACGCTCAGCAGACCCCAACTTGAGGTTTGATCTCACAACCGTGAGATCATGCCATGAGCTAAAATGAAGAGTTGGACACTTAATTGACTGAGCCACCCAGGTGCCCCTTAACTTCTACCTCCACAACTGAGACAATAACTTTCTGTTGCTTTAAGCCACCCAGTCATTTGTTACAGCAGCTCTGGGTAACTAACAAGGCAGCCAATACAACTTATTTCTCACATTTTAATTTGAAAAGAAAAATTAAGTCAAAAATTTTTGTTCGAAATTTTGAATATATCCTTGGAGTCTATGACTAAAATTTTTTGACCGCCTACTACAGGCTACGTATTGTGCTAGGTGCTTTTCACATACATTATCTCCAGTCAATTTGGAAGATTCCTTTTTCCCATCTACCACTTGTCAAATAGGTGAGTCATTTCTGCGTCATGTAGTCACAGCCCAAGAGGGATGGAGGTAGAGGCCCTTGCAAGGCTACAAATCCAGTAACAAAAATCTCCAGAGGACCACAACATCAGTAGGAGTGATTGTTAATTCATTATTTTCTCCCACCGGCACTGGCAGCACTCACAGACAAAAACCATCTGCCAATCTAAAGGTGAAATGATATTTAATCACTGGTGGCTGACAGATTATTCATATGAACCCCGACCTGTCTAACAGAGCAGCACAACCTGAGATGTCTAGAGGACTCAGCCTGTGTCAAAGAAATAATAATGATTATTTTGCACCAGCAGCTGCATCTGCTGGTTTTGGTTGGTTATCATAAGGGCAATCCTGAGGTTCTAGCCTCTGTTGTTACTCCCCAGAATTAAGTTCTTATGGTGAACTGAGACTGAAACCAATGTGTGGCTTTCAGTGTCCCTCTGCTCCCAGGTGCTCTCCCTGCACCACCCTGTGCACACCTACCCAGTGTGGGCTGCCTTCTTTCACCAACACCAAGCTTCTTCCAGGCAGGAGGATACCTGGAATCCATGCAAAAATGGAACTGGCTTACCTGAGAATTTTCCCCAGGGGATCTCAAGGAAAAGACTGGCTCATTTCACAACAGGCCCTTTGAGAGGCCATGGGGTCTTGATTACAATGGTGGGCTGTGCAACTCAACTCTCTTGTGGATTCAAATCCCACCTCTCCTACTTACTAGCTGGATACCCTCAGGCAAGCCACTTAACCCCTCTGTCCCTTAGTTTGCTCTTCTATAACAGGAGAATACTAATGGCAATTGTAATCAGGCATTGAACAGATTCAATGGATTAAAATATGTCAAGTACTCAGATCAGCATATACTATATAATAAATGCTACTTGCTGTTCCGTACTGTTGTAGATAACACTAAAGATAATGGTAATAATATGTATTCTCACCTGTTTGTACTCAGTAGTGCTGGGCTTGGCTAGAGAACAGATGAGCACCATTGTTGGCAAATAATGAAGAGCAAGACTTCTCTACATAAAAGCAGCAAAGATCCTTAACTTTTCCCCCAAAGACTTTTATCCTGAGCCCTGAGAAATTAGAAAATCATGCCTCATAAACTGTAAAAGCCAGTTCCTGGCAATGTGAATGTAACAGCCATGTCTTCTCTCTCTCTCATTTTACAGGTATACACTTTATTTGACAATAACAACTTTTTTTTTCCCTCTGCCTTTGATTTTGGTATGCTATATTTTAATTTTATGCTATACTTGGGAGATGTACCAACAGAATAAGGATGCCAGATGGTAAGTATTTACTCTATTTTGTTTTATTTGTTGAAAGAACAATTCAGAGATCCTAAGACATCAACAACAGAAATTTAAACAACAATCACTTGAAACATACCACATTTAGACATACGGGCATTAATGTTTATATGAGGCATTTTCTGAAATATGTTCTGAAGCAGCTATTTGAGGACCTCCCAGTGATAAATCTTGCCATACTAATGTTATAGTTTCATAAAAATCTAAACAGAACTCAATAAAAAAAAAGAATATTTTTATATTTGTTATCAACGTTACTTAAATGTTTTGTTTGTACACTTTGAAGAGTTGTGTACATATGTAAATATCCTAGATGCCATGTATAACTTTCTAATTTTGTGCTTAATCTTTTAATTTGGAGGAAAAGAATCTCATTAATACTTGAATATTTAGGACGAGATTAATTAGGACTGAATAAAACCAAAGATTTACCTTAAGACAATAGACTTGGGAAGAAACTTTAAAAATAGTTGTCAGTAAAACTGTATGAATAAGTCTAAATTATTTTCTACTTGAAACTGTCTATATCAAGTTAAGTAAGTCAGTGAACACATAACATGTTGGATTTTAAGACAAACATTAAATTTTGTCTTTAGAATAGATTACTGTATTTTGGAAAGACAAGATCACTAGATCTCCCACACATCACCCCCTCTTAATCCCCTTTACCTATTTCACCCATCCCCCCACCCACATCCTCTCTGGCAACCAACAGTTTGTTCTCTATATTTAAAAGTCTTGGGGTTTTTTTTCCCCCTTTAAAAAAAAAAAAAAAAAACGTTTACTTGTTTGAGAGACAGAGAGAGAAAGAGGAAGTGAGATAGAGACAGAGAGAGAGGGAGAGAATCCCAAGCAGGCTCTTTCACTGTCAGCTTGGGGCCTGATATGGGGCTCACAAACTGTGAGATCACAAACTGTGATCATCACAAACTGTGAGATCATGACCTGGGGCCAAAACCAAAAGACAGATGCTTAACTGGCTGAGTGCCCTAGTATCCCAAAGATTTGGGACCACTGTGTTATCATTTTTATTTGTGTCCACATTTTTTTATTTCCTATTTGATTTCTTGATTGACCCACTCATTATTTAGTAGCATGTTATTTAACCTCCATGTATTTGAGCTCTTTCCAGGTTTTTTCTTATGGTTGATTTCTAGTTTCATAAGTATATGGTTAGAAAAAGATGTATGATATGACTTTGATCTTTTTGAAATTGTTGAAACTTGTTTTATGGCCTATTCTGGAGAATGTTCCATGTGCACTTGAAAAGAATGTGTTTTCCACTCTTTTAAAATGGAATGTTCTGAATATATCTTAGATCCATCTGGTCCAGTATGTCATTCAAAGCCACTATTTCCTTGTTGATTTTCTATCTGATCTACCCATTGATGTAAGTAGGGTGTTAAAGTCCCCTATCAGTGTATTCCAATCAATTACTTCCTTTATGTCTGTTAATAGTTGTTTTACGTATTTGGGTGCTTCGATGTTGGGTGCATAAATATTAACAATCGTTATATCTTATTGGATTGTTCCCTTTATGATTATGTAATGTCCTTGTTTGTGTCTAGTTACAGTCTTTGTTTTAAAGTCTATTTTGTCTGATATAAATAATGCTACCCCAGCTTTCTTTGTACTTTCATTTGCAAGGTAAATGTTTTTCCATCCCTTCACTTTCAATCTGCATGTGTCTGTAGAAATGAAATGAGTCTCTTCTATGCAACATATAGATGGGTGTTACTTATTTATCCATTCAGTCACCCTATCTTTGATTGGAGCATTTAGTCCACTTACATCCAAAGTAATTATTGATAGGTATGTACTTACTGTCATTTTCTAATTTTATGGTTGTTTTTGTACTTCTTTGTTCCTTTCTTCTCTTGCTCTCTTCTCTCATGGTTTGATGACTTTCTTTAATGATGTACTTGGATTCCTTTCTTTTTTAAATTTTGCACATCTATTACGGGTCTTTGATTTGTGGTTATCCTCAGTTTATATGTAACATCTTATGCATATAGCAGTCTATATTAAGTTGATGGTCACTTAAGTTTGAACCCATTCTAAAAGCACTAAATTTTTACTCCCACCTCCCCAGTATTTTAGGTATATGGTGTTATTATTTACATTCTTTTATTTTGTGAATCCCTGGGCTGATTTTTATAGATATACTTATTTTTTCTGCCTTTCTGCTTTCTACTTTTCTTATTCCTACTTTCAGTTTTTCCTTTACACTCAAAGAATCCCCTTTAATATTTCTTATGAGGTTGGTTTACAGGTGATGAATTTCTTTAACTTTTGTTTGAGATACTCTTTATCTCTCCTTCTACTCTGAATGATAGCCTCACTGGACAGAACATTCTTGGTTGCAGGGGCTTTTTCTTTCAGCACTTTGGATATATCATGCCACTCCTTTCTTGCCTGCAAGGTTTCTGCTAAAAAATCAACTGATAGCCTTATGGCACTTCCCTTATATGTAAATGTTTTCTTTTCTCTTGCTGCTTTTAAAATTCTCTCTTTATCACTGTTTTTGCCATTTTAATCATTATGTGTCTTGGTGTGGATCTCCTTGGGTTGATTTTGTTGGGAGCTCTCTGTGCCTCCTATATCTGGATGTCTGTTTCCTTCCTCAGATTAGAGAAATTTTCAGCTATTGTCTCTTAAATAAATTTTCTGCCCCCATTTCTCTCTCTTCTCTTTCTGGGATCCCTGTTAATACAAACGTTATTTGTATGCTTGACTGCATCGTTGAGTTCCCTTAATCTATTCTCATTTTTTATTATTCTTTTTCTCTCTCTCTCTCCTGTTAAGCTTGATTGCTTTCTATTATTCCATCTTCCCGATCACTGATCCATTATTCTGTTTCCTCTATTCTACTATTTTATACTCACTTTGGTAGTACAAATATCTTTATTCTGCTATTAATTCCCTCTACTGTTTTTTTTTAATTTCAGTAATTTCTCAAGTCCAGTGAGTATCTTTATAACCATTACTTTAAATTCTCTATCAGGCATATTGCTTATCTCCATTTCATTTGGCTCTCTTGCTGTGATTTTGTCCTGTTCTTTCATTTGAGATCTATTCCTCTGATTCTCATCTTGTCTAGCACTCTATGTCTATTTCTATGTGTTGGGGAAATCAGCTACATCTCCTGCTTTTGAAAGTGATGTCCTAATGAAGAAGGGGTTCTATAGTGCCCTGCAGTGCAATGTTCTCTGTTCATCAGAATCTGCTGCTTCACGGGTGTCTCCTATGTGTGTTGCATGTGCCCTACTATTATGGCTGAACTGCATTTGACTTCAGTCCAGTCATTTGCAATGGCTCTCTGTTGGTGGTGGGCAGAATTTGGGTCCTGTATTGTTAATGGATCAGTATGGGGCTATTGTGGGCTTGAGTTGGGTCAGACCACGCATCTGCCAGAGATGCAATAACATCAAACTACAGGGGACTCTCCCCGTGTTGTCTCCTGAGAAGCTTTCATTGGTGGTCAGGAACTATAGTCAGACCAGATGTCTGCCCCCAGTCCACTGCTGGAGCCACAGTGAAACTTCTGTGTGTGGTTATCTTCTTCTCTCTCCAGGACAGAGTCACTTTGTTTTTGTTTTTGTTTTATTTTTTAATGTTTTTTTTTTTTTTTTGAAGAGAGAAAGACAGAGTGTGAGGGGTCAAGGGACAGAGAAAGAAGGAGACACAGAATCCAAAGCTGGCTCCAGGCTTTAAGCTGTCAGCACAGAGCCTGATACTGGGCTAGAACTCACGAACCACAAGACCATGACCTGAACTGAAGTCAGACACTTAACTGACTGAGCCACTCGGGCACCCCAGACAGGAGTCATTTTGGAGTGATGCTGGCCACTGGCAGGGCTGCTTACACACTGCCAAGCTTGTGGCAGTGCTTTGGATGGGCTCCAGCCAAAGGCATATTGGAGGAGGCAGGTCTGCAGGAGAACGTGGGGGTGGGGTACACTTTTAGCAAGCTAGGTAGAGAGTGTTCATGCTGGTTCCCCAGGTGTCCATGCTCTTTTATTCTTGGATAAGTCTCCTAATGATTTCTGCCCCTCCAGCACATGTTCTGAGATTAATAAATAAATCACAGATATTTTTCAAACTGCTGCTTCTGTGCTGTATCTACGAGGGACTGTGGTTGTGCTGTCTCTTTAGGGGTGGGAACTCAGTTTCCTTCCGCCCTTTTACTCTCCCAGAGATGAGCCTGCTGATTTTTAAAGTTCCAGGTATTAGGCCTCACTGATTGTAAAAACTTGGGAAGTTAAGCCCTTCTGGTTTTAAATCCAAATGTGGAGATTCGTCTTCCCAGTTCAGATCCCCCCTGCCTAGGATGTCTAGTGTAGGCTCTGCTCTTCTGCCTTCTTCATGCTTGCAGCTTTCTGCCCTCCTGTGGACAGCCTTACATGTCAGTTTTGCTCCTGACCACACCTTTGCCCTTCCTACCATTTGTGATGTGGCCTCTTCTCTATGATTAACTTTGTAGAGTCTGTTCTGTCAGGTTTTGGGTCATTTTCTGGGTTATTTACAACTGATATGGGTGTTATCTAGTTGTATCTGTGAGATGAGGTGAGTTTAGGATTCTCCTAACCCACCATCTTCCCTGGAAGTCAAATAGGTGATCAATTTAACCATGAGTCAAAATCTGTGGCAAACTCTGGTGCCAAAGGTTTAGGTGTTTTATTGACCCATGACATTTTTTCCCACTTAGCTTCCTGAAATTCTCTGGAAATGTTGCATTCCCATTTAGAATGGAAAAGGGAAGCAGCCACAGTTATAGAAAAATAATTTAGCTTCTAAATGTATCACAGGCAGCTGAGCTGGGAAGACAGTTGAAATGGAATCACATGGAGTATTAAGACACTGACAGTTGGAGATGATGCTTGAGCCCTTTTAAGACCATTCTCCAAAACAGATCACTTTGTTCCCAGCACTTTCCTCAGAAATGCAAAGAGCATCTTATGAAACAAATCTCATACTGTCCAATTACCCCTCAAAATGCAAATAATTAGAGGAATGATGGTGCCTACTCAGATAAGCTGCAGAAGAATCATTATCTTACAAAGATTTTCAGTTGCCGTGCTTTTTTTTTAATCATTCCCTGGGCTTTTTCATCTGCTTCAACTACGTCCCTGGGACATTTCTATTAAATATCTAAATATAACATGATAAAACTTGGGAAGTTTCAAATTTTATCTGGAATAATTTTAAATTACTAGAAAAGTTCCATAAATAGTACAGAGTTCCTATACAGTCCTCACTTTGTTCCTCCATGAATATACTACCCTGCCATGATGCATTTGTCCAAGCAAAGAAAATGGCATTGGTACATTACTACTAACTAAACTCTACCCTTAATTGGATTTCTCCAGTTTTTTCATTAAAGCCTCTTTCTGGCCCAGGATTCAATGCAGAATACCACATTGCATTTAGTTGTCATGTCTCCCCAGTCTCCTCTAGTCTATGAGAGTTTCCTGCTCTTTCCTTGTTTTTCATGACCTCGAGGGTATTAAGGAGTACTGGTCAGGTATCCCATAGAATGTTCCCAATCTGGACTTGCCTGATATTGTATCACAATTAGACTGTAGTTATGTGCTTTGGGGAAAGATCAGTTCTTCTCATCACAACACATCAGGGGGCTCATGGTAACTGCATGACATCTCTGTTAATGAAAGCTCTAGGAAATCACTGCCCCATAATTTCTCTGGTTGTTTATGTTCTGTCTATCCTGATGCTTCCTTTGTAGTCATAATCCCGGTGTTCCAAAGCAACGAGTGATGAAGCTGACAAAGATGGTGCTGGTGCTGGTGGCAGTCTTCATCTTAAGTGCTGCCCCCTATCACGTGATACAACTGGTGAACTTACAGATGGAGCAGCCCACGCTGGCTTTCCATGTGGGTTATTATCTCTCCATCTGTTTCAGCTATGCCAGCAGCAGCATTAATCCTTTTCTCTACATCGTGCTGAGTGGAAATTTCCGGAAACGCCTGCCTCAAGTGCAAAGGAGAGTGACTGAGAAGGAAATCAACAATATAGAAAATACCTTGAAATCCAGCTTTTAGGAGAGCACACGTATCACCAAAAGTCTAGATAGGCTTGTCTATGTTATTGGTATTATTAGAAAGAGCAGGTGAAACAGTGTGCTTATGTGCATCCTTCCTGTGTATTTGTGACTCTCAGTAGCATGGAATGGAAGTGTAACCATTCAAATGCAATGAGTTTAATATGCTAACTTTAGTAAGATGTAAAATATTTGTTCACGTTGGGAGTATAGAAAGGGATAGTCTAAGATCCCTGAGCTCCATGGTTATGGGTGTTACTTCAGCATATTATAAACTAGTCACTGATAAAAGGGCCATGACTATTGACTGAAAATTCACCAAGGAATCTGGCCTTGCCATCCATACTTGGGCTTCACAGCAATAGTGCTCTTAAGATTCCTAAGAGGGAAAAACCTTATCAGGAAGTCTTAAATTTGGCCATTTTTTATCTACAAAATTTCATATGATTCAATCTAATGCCTTCAATAACCAGCTCCATCTGTTAGCATAACAGTTACCATGTATTGAACATATGCAATATGTAAGGTTACATGTAACAAACCCATGAGGTAAGTATCAACCCAATTTACTTAGGCTCAGAAAGGTTAAATGATAGGCTTGATGTTGAGCAGCTTCATAACAGCTGGGCTAAAATCCAGGTCTGCCTGTTTCTGTACTTTTAAAGCACACCTTGGCAACCTGTACTATCATACTGGAGAGTGTCAATTATTTGGGAGGGGGGAGGATTTGCTTTCTCCTACAGTGCCATAAGAAAAGAACTGATTAAGAAATTGGTTGATGGTTTAAGAATATTCTTTTGCATTTAGCTTTGTTCTCATGCTTATGAATTACAGAAAGCAGTACATGCGTTTTAATAATAGTATTCTTCAGGATGTGAGGCATACACTCAGATACATTCTCTTTAGGTTACAGTATGTTTGCTCAAGAGTACAAAAGTAATTAGCCCTTAAATGTGTACATGTTCATTATAGCTACCTTTTCTTCTTTGGGTTTGTATAAAACATGCATTTTGTGCAGAAAGAAAAGAAAGAAATGATTTTAAAGCCTGTATTCTCAACAAAGGTAAACACTGCTATTTTATTTGTGGATGAAATCTATAAACCCACCCACTTCATCTAAATTCATAGAATCACTTGCTTCATGAATGTCTTAAACTCACTTTTACTCAACCCTTTACATGAAAGAGTCACAGAGACCAACTTTTTTAACAATCTGATTTCCATTTTTATATATCAATTGTCAAGACATATGACTTTTAACCCAATGTATTTGGTTCTAGATCTTTTAGAGACCATTTTGAAACAAGGGAATATATAAACGCATATCTCGATGAAAGTTCACATAAACAACGTGATACATATAGGTCACATTGAGGCATTTTAGTTCTGTAACTGAGCTCTGCAGAGCTACACCCAGAGCCTAGGCGGTCCTTTACAACTTCAGAAAAAGCTGTATCGTGGCTACAATTCCAGGGGCCTTTGTTCTCACTTTCCTATGGTGCAACAGTCAGGGTTCAGTGAATAACCCTGACATCTGAAGACCCAAAACCATGGGTCATCAACAGATGTTGTCATTTGGTAATTGAAAAATAGTTGAAGAGTTTATCTCCATCATCTTTTTTATTACAAAATATATTATGATTTTAAAGACTAAAATTATTTTAAACCAACATACATTTTTCTAATAGCATTTCCAATAGATATCAAATAATTCAAATATGTAAATTGGTCAGTGATTTCTTTTAATTTACATTTATTAAGAGTTGTAAAGAACTTTAGCATTTAATCAAAGTACAAAATAAAAAGGATGACTATTAAATTCATTTTTGTGCTTTATATACTTTTTCTATGTATAAGTATACACACACACACACACACACACACACACACATGCAATTGTTTGACAGAGATTCTCTGTCATGTATTTTTTGCCCATGATATGTATACATGTTTATTTTCAATACAACATAATGATCAGTTTCCCAAATCTAATTAATACTGGGGTATTTGTTATTACTTACAATCATAACTGCATCCCTCCTCTATGCTTATTCAATTTTAGGTACCTCATTTAAATTTTGACCAATTAATATAAATCAGTGAATGCTTGAATATTAATTTACTTCTAGCCTACAGCTTGTATTTTTTTATATGAAATTTATTGTCAAATTGGTTTCCATACAACACCCAGTGCTCATCCCAATAGGTACATATTCCTAAGGATTTCATATTTCCTTAATATAGTTTCTCATGAACAAAGCATAAAGAGCTCAGAATTAGTAAAATGTACCCTAAATGTGGCTAATAATTAAAAGGCACCCATCATACCAGATTCTCAGAAATCTAGGCACCTGAAGTCTAGATATTACTGTTTTTCATGGGTTATGATGTCACAGGGGTCATGGAATCTGGACTTGAGAGATGCTTTAGAGATTATCAGATGTTACAGATGAGAAAAATAATCCCCAGAAAGACCAAGTTATTTTTAACACAGTCCAGTGTGTGTCCAGAGACCCAACCCCAATGGGCTGCTAGAAACCAGCCCTGAGTTCTTGCCACCAAATTTCCCTCCCTTGTGGGGACAGTAAAAAACTGCTAGTAAGAAAATTAAAGTTAACACTTAATGGCTATACCAAATTCCTGAGAGTTCAGTGAATAAATCAAAATCATATGTTTTAAAAGTTGTAGTTAGAAAAAAAAAATAGCTGATTCTTCATAATTTGCTTTGACTTCTTTGTCAGGATGGCAGAGATTAATTTTCCATTTATTTAACAGAGTTCTTTTTTTAAAATATTTTTGAGAGAGAGAGCGGGAGAGAGAGTGAGGAGGTGAGGGGGGAGGAGCAGAGAGAGAGGTAGACAGAGGATCTAAAGTGGGCTCTATGCTGACAGCAGGGAGCCCGATGTGGGGCTCTCGCACCCTGAGATCATGATCTGAGCCAAAGTCAGAAACTTAACCAACTGAGGCACCCAGTCATCCCTTTATTCACAGAGTTCTATGGAACAAGCCCAAAGCAAAATATAGAAATTAACAGTATTTTTTTTTACTATCCCCAGTTCTTTGTTGACACCTCTCTACACCAAAAATTTAGTTCATTGTACAGATAGCCTCCTCCTTTGCCTAAGGCTAGGAACAATCCTATAGCTATGAATCCTTTATGACTTCACCCCCATAGAGATAGTATTGTTTCATTTGCCCTTTCAGTAATTAGCTCAAATACAGCAATGTCCATCCAAAAACCTATGCTAAATTGGTATCTCGATTTTTGATGTTTGTATATTCATTATTTAACATACATTTACATAACAATATCTCCAAGACATTATTCTGGGCTCCACTAGGGGGAAAAAATAAAATGTAATGCCTAAAACATTACCCAGTCTCAAGAATTGAAAATCCATTGTCTCCTGTGTTTCCTATAGATCAATTCTACCTACTTGGGTGAACCAGAAAACAATCTCCAGTGATTTCTCAATTCTAAAGTACAATTGATGGTAAAATGCACAATGAATTTAGAGGCATCTGGATGGCTCAGTTGGTTAAGCATCTGACTTCAGCTCAGGTCATGATCTCATAGTTTGTGGGTTCAAGCCTCACCTCAGGCTCTGTGCTGACAGCTCAGAGCCTGGAGCCTGCTTCGGATTCTGTGTCTCTTTCTCTCTCCCCCTCCTCTGGTCATGCTGTCTCTCTCTTTCAAAATTAAACCTTTAAAAAATGCACAATTAATGTAATAACTTCCTTTGGGAACCAAAAATACAACATTAAATATTCATATTAATAGTAAGGCACATCCTAGTTATTAGTTTAAAAACTAACATGTGGGTAAAGTGCACATCACTGAATTGAGGAAAAAATACACTGACAACTCATCGTTGCATTTTCTTCTAAAATTAAATGTACCCATCTCTATCATTCAATGAAACAAGTCTCTACCAACTGACTTCCTCCCTACTAATAAATGCCTAAATCCAAATACATAAATGAATCATATAGAAGGATCAAAATTAACTAAATACCTCACAAAATGTTTTACTTTTTTTCACACACAGGATTGAGAAAAAAATATACAAATAATTTTGAAATAAATTGTACTGTTGCAGGATTTTTTTTACCTTAATACCTAGGATTTGTTGTATTCCCACTTCAAAGAATGAAGAGGTGGGCACAAAATAAAATGAGCAGCAGGCAACAGTTTATTAGAGTATACAATCAGAAAGGAAGAACAGGATAAGAGCTTTCTAAACTGAATAAAAGAGGATCTTTTTTCAGCTATATTAAAGTATAACTGACGAATAGGGATAGTATTTTTTAAGGTGTACAACTTGATGTTTTGATATATGTATACATTGTGAAATGATTACCACAATCAAGTTAATTAACATACTTTATTTATTTATTTATTTATTTATTTATTTATTTATTGGTGAGAACACTTAAGATCTACCCACTTAGAAAGCTTCAGGTATACAACACAGTATTGTTAATATAATCAGCATACTGTACATTAGATCTCCAGAACTTACTCACCTTGAAACTTTGTACTCTGACCAACATCTTCCCCATTCACCCTTCCTCCTGGCCCCTGGCAATCACCATGTCATTCATTGCTTCTATGCATTTGACTATTTTAAGTTCTACATAAATGAGACCATGCAGTATGTATCCTTCTGCGTCTGGCTTATTTCAGTTGGCACAACGTCCTCCAAGTTCATCTATGCTATCGCAAATGAAAGGATTTTCTTCTTTTTAAAGGCTGAATAGTGTGTGTGTGTGTGTGTGTGTGTGTGTGTGTGTGTGTGTGATCTGTGTGTATCACATTTTCTTTATCCATACATCTGTTGATGGACATTTAGGTTGTTTCTGTATTGACTATTGGGAATAATGCTGCAATAAACATGCAAGTGCATATATCTCTTCAAGATAGTATTTCATTTATTTTGGACATATACTCAGAAGTGAGATCACTGGGGCGCCTAGGTGACTCAGTTGGTTGAGTGTCCGACTTTGGCTCAGGTCATTATCTCACCATTCATGAGTTCAAGCCCCATGCCAGGTTCTGTACTGACAGCTCAGATCCCGGAGCCTGCCTGGGATTCTGTGTCCCTTCTCTCTCTACCCCTCCTCCACTCATGCTCTCTCTGTCTGTCTGTCTGTCTGTCTCTCTCTCTCTCTCAGAAACAAACATTAAAGAAAATTTTCTTAAAAGACGTGGGATCACTAAATCACATGCTAGCTCTATTTTTAATATTTTGAAGAACCACCATACCATTTTCCATAATGGCTACACTGATTTACATTCTCACAAAGGTTCTCTTTCTCCACATCCTTGCCAACGCTTATCTTTTGTCTCTGTGATAATAGGTATTCTAACAGATATGAAGTGGTATCTCATTGTGGTTTCAATTTGCATTTCCCTGATGACTGGTGAAGTTGAGCAGCTTTTTCCCCACCTGTTGTCCATTTGTGTATCTTCTTCAGAGAAATGTCTATTCAGATCCTTTGCCCCAATTTTAATTAGGTTATTTGTTTTCGTGCAATTGAGCTGTTTGAGTTCCTTATATATTTTAGATGTTAACCCCTCATAAGATTTATGGTTTGAAAATATTTCCTCCCATCCTATAAGATCTTTATTCCCTCCATTTATTGTTTCCCTTGCTGTGCAGGAGCTTTTTACTTTGATGCAATCCCACTTGTCTATTTTTGTTTTGGTTACCTGTGTATTTGGTGTCATATCCATGAAATCAATTCCAAGACCAAAGTCAAGAAGATTTATCCTTATGTTTTCCTCTTGTAGTTTTACATGTCAGATCTTACATTAAGCCCTTAATCCATACTAAGTTGATTTTGTACCAATTATCTCACTTTTTACATGGTGTGGGATGAGTCCAATTTCCTTCTGCATGTGGATATTCAGTTTTTCCAACACTATTAAAGAGACTATTGTTTCTTCATTGTGCGTTTGTGGCACCCTTGTCAAAGATCAGTTGGCCAAAAGTGCATGGATTTATTTCTGGACTTTCTATATCCCATTTCATTAGTTTGCATGTCTGTCTTATGCAAGTACTGCACTGTTTTAATTACTGTAGCTTTTTAAATATATTTTGAAATCAGGATGTATGATGCCTCCAGCTTTGTTCTTCTTGCTCAATGTTTCCTTGGCTATTTGGGGTCATTTGTATTTCCAGGTGAATTTTAGAGTTCTTTTTTCTATTTCTGAAAAGAATTCCATTGGGATTTTGATAGAGATTGCACTGAATGTATAGATCACTTTGGGTAGTATGGACATTTTAGCAATATTATTTCCAATCCATGTATGAAGGATATATTTCTATTTATCTGTGTTTTCTTTAATATCACTTATCCATATTTTATATTTTCAGTGCATAAGCCCTTTACCTCTTTGATTAAATGTATTCCTATTTTATTCCTTTAGTTGGTATTGCAAATGAGATCATTTTATTAATTTCCTTTTCAGATGGCTTATTCTTAGTGTATAGAAATGCCACTGATTTTTGTATGTTGATTTTATATCCTGCAACTCTATTAAATTTATTTATTAGTTGTAACAATTTTTTGCTTAGTCAGGGTTTTCTGCATATATATATATATATATATATATATATATATATAATCATGTCATCTGCAAATAGTGATTAATTTTCCTTCTTCCTTTCCAATTTGGTGTTTTTTTATTTCATTTTCTTGTCTAATTACTCTGGCTAGGACTTTAAGTAGTATGTTGAATAGAAGTGACAAGAGTGGGCATCCTTGCCTCTTACTAAATCTCAAAAGAAAAGCTTTTAGTTTTTCACCATTGAGTATGATGTTAGCTGACAGCCTTTCATATATGGGCTTCAGTGTGTTGCAGTAAGTTCCTTATAAACCTATTTTGTTTAGAGTTTTTATTTTGAATGGATGTTGAATATTATCAGATGCTTTTTCTGTATCTATTGAAATGATCCTGTGGTTTTTATCTTTCATTCTGTTAATTTAGTATATCACATCAATCAATTTATATGTGTTGAGCCATCCTTGAATCCCAGGGATAAATCCCATTTGATCATGGTACATGATCCTTTTAATGTGCTGTTAAATTCAGTTTGTTATAATTTTATTGAGGACTTTTGTATCTAATTTTATTAGAAATATTGGCCTGTACTTTTCTTATTGTATCTTTGGTATCTGAGGATACTGGCCTCATAAAATAAGTTTGGAAATATTCTCTCCTCTGCTGTTTTAAGGATGATTGATATTAATTCTTCTTTGAATGTTTGGTGGAATTCACCAGTAAAGCCATTTGGTTCTGGGCTTTTCCTTGTTAGGAATTTTTTGTTTGTTTGTTTTTTGTTTTGTTTATCGACACGGTCTCTTTACTCATCAATGGTCTGTTTAGGCTTTATATTTCTCTTGATTCAGTCTTGATAGGTTGCATGTTTCTAGCAATTTCTTTTAGGTTACCTAGTTTGTTCACATATGATTGTTCATGTTCATTGTTCTTATGATTCTTTGTATTTTTGTGATATCATTTGTAACGTCTCCTTGCATTTTTAAATTTTTTTTCATTTTTTATTTTAGAGAGAGAGAGAGAGAGCTTGAGCAGGAGAGAGGGGCAGAGGGAGGGAGAGAGAGAGAGAGAGAGAGAGAGAATCCCAAGCAGGCTCAGCATGGAGCCCAATGTGGGGCTTGATCCCACGACCTGAGATCATTACTTGGAATCATGACCTGAGCCGAAATCAAGAGGACACTCAACCAACTGAGCCCCCTAGGCACCTCTCCTCTTTCATTTCTAATTTTATTTGCCTTCTCTCTTTTTTAAAAAATGTGGATTCTGATTTAGCAGTTCTAGGTGCAGTCTGAGATTCTGCATATCTAATAAGTTCCCAGTTGAGCCAATATTGCTAGTGCACAGACCCCACTTTGAGCTGCAAGGAGTTATGTCCAATGGAAATGCAAAGGAGGAGACAGACAGGAGAAACTTTCCAAAAATAAAGTTGGTTATGCAGACTGAAAAAGAGGAATTGTTTTGAGATTTCTAGCCTATGGGAAATTTACCAGCTGAAATGATAACCCAGGAGGAGGACCAGCTGCAATCTGTATTCATTAAATAGAGTTTCTGCCTGTCTGTTCTTAAATCAATTTTAAAAATAAAAAAGGCTGAACCCATTCTTTTAGCAATTATGAAAATCAGGCTACCAGTAGTAGCTAACAGTGCTAACAGTAGTAGCTAACACATCAACTTATTTATTCAACTCTATTGTTTATTAGCAACCCACTGAAAACAATCATCTCTGGTTACTTAAATCAGGATTGATGTTGACATGGAAAGACATAACACAGACAGCAGGGACTAATTATTTCATTAAGAGTTCAGAGAAAGGGAAGGGGGGGGGGGGGAACTATAGGCTATAAAGTTAATCAACCTGTGTTTGCATCCCTAAATTTCTGCCTACCAGCTGTAATACTTTGAGCAAGTTCTTTAACTGTTCTAACCCTCAGTTCCCCATCTATAAACTGAGAATGATCATATCACCTAATTCACACTTTTTTGTGCGTGAGCCGTAAACAGCGCACTTAGAACACTAGTTTGTGTAAATATTTAGTACTTTTAGTACCATCATCGTCTTCATTATCATCATCACTTTTAAATACTCTAGAAATTGAAAAACACATGAACAATATTTTACAACCTCTCCTGTTGAGAAGTACAGTCTATTTCTCCATCCCTTTAAGCTAGGTTGATCTTGTGACTGCCTTTGACCAACAGACTAGCAGAAGTGACATTGTGTAAGTTCCAAAGTGTAGGCCCTCACGAGCACTTGCAGCATCTACTTGTGCCCTCTCGAACCCTGCAGTAAGACACCATGTTATAAAGCCAGTCTAGCCTACCAGAGGATGAGAAACTATGTGGAAGAGAACTGAGGCACTCCAGCTGGTAGCCAACACCAACTCCCAGGTGTGGCTGAGACCATCTTGGACCTTACAGTCCAGCTGACTGTCCAGCATTCAGTCACTTGAGTGACCCAGGTAAAAGCAACAGAGGAACCACCCAACCAACTGGGAATTGGGAAAAATTATAAATTGTTATTTAAGTCATAAGCTTTGGGGCAATTTGTTCCACAGCAATAGGTAACTGAAATAGCATCCATGAAGGTAAAAATTAATAAAATGGCCTTGGATGGGGCGCCTGGGTGACTCAGTCGGTTGAGTGTCCGACTTCAGCTCAGGTCATGATCTCGCGGTTCGTGAGTTCGAGCCCCACGTCGGGCTCTGTGCTGGCAGCTCAGAGCCTAGAGCCTGCTTCGGATTCTGTGTATCCTTCTCTCTCTGCCCATCCCCCACTTGTGTCTATCTCTCTCTGTCTCAAAAATAAATAAATAAATGTAAAAATAAATAAATAAATAAATAAATGAAATGGCCTTGGTGATTAAAAAAAGTTGTAAGCCTCTAAAGTATTACAATTATTATGAACCTTGATTCCTTCCTTTCTTCTTTTTATTCTATAAAGATTTATTGAGCATCTAGCATATTCCATATAGTATATTAAGTTTCAGTTATGGATTGATGAACAAAACATTTTCCTGCCCTTACAGAGTTTATAGTCTGGTTAGCATCACAAATGTGAACACAGAAATACATATATAATTATAAATTGTGATGAGTGCCTAGAGGAGACAATAACAGAGACAAACCTTAGTCCTACTGGACAGTTTTTTATCAGTGCTTAGATACAGAGATGCTGTGAAATAAATTCTTCCCCACTGATTTTATTCTAAAGGAAATGGCTGTTGCATCAAACTCAAAATGCTTAGACTATGAGGAAACTGTTGTTCCATCTCTTTTCTATTTAAAATAGTAGATATAAATAAACTATCTCCAGAGATGGAGAAACCAGATGGATTTGAAAATTCAAGCTCACACTGAATATAATTAACTTGGAAAGGGAGAGAATCTAATGACGCCTGAGATTATAGGTGCCCAGGAGACAGGCAAAGGGCTAACTTATTTTTAACACTACACTAGTCTCAGCAGTAAGGAAAATTCAAACTTGATTAAAGTCTCTGAGGAGGTGAAAAAGCAAATGAAGAGAGAAAAAAAATGTGGCTATTGGAGAGTAATTAACATTTTGACCCAGTTGCCAGCCTGAGTAGATGTTCACTGCTTATTAACAAAGCTGGGTTTCCTGGGTCATTGCAAATGAGAAGGTCTCATGAAAGCACTGTGGGTGTTGTTTACTATTTGTTTCTGAAGAATGTATACCTGAAAAGATAAGTAAGTTTGGGTAAAGCACTTCCTCAGCAGGAATGGAGGACTGCTTTCTGCACAGAGGAGGCCTTATTTGCATTCCCAAATGGAAGCTTCTGGGATAACTGGATCAGACAGATGACAAAATGACCCTTAACCCTGAAGGGCTTGATAATGGTCATGTCCCAGGTGACTGTGATTGAGACTTAAATATAGCCTGGTCTACAAAGCCCGTCACAATTGAACCCTAATGGTCATTCCCCTCTACTTACCTTAACATTTGGTCATATACATAGGGTATACATTCACTTATCCAGGCTTTTTTATGTGCCATTCCTGCTACCTAGAATACCCTTTGCTCTCCACCTGAGAAACTCTTGTTCTTCAGACCCAATGTAAATGTCATTTCTTTACACTCCTACTCCCAAAGTAAGCCAAATTAATAATTTCTTTGTTGGTACTTACATACTACTCTGTGGTGTCCTCTATTATATGTAGCATAACCAGTAATAGCATTTATGTACTTGTCTTACCCACTACGCTTGTAAGCTCCTCCAACCAGAACAAATCTAACTCATCTTAGTACTGGTGAAACTTCAGTAGCTATCACATAACAGGTGTCCAGGTAACAACTGAGTGAATAAATAAATCACAAAGGAAAGAAGATAAAGAATACTTTGAAGGGATGTTGGGGTGTCTGTGTGTATGTGTTGTGTATATATATATATATTTTTGAAGTTGCCATGCCCATATATGACTATGGGTATAAATATATGCATACACACATATATACACATATATTTATACCCACAGTCATATATGGGCATGGAAAGATATATATCTAAATGTTAACATATAGGAAGATTTCTCATATAAACCACGAAAAGACTTGTGATTGAGATACCTTACAAATCTCTTTAAACTTCTCCTTTTCATTTTTTTTTACTTTGAATGTAGCAATAAAGCACTGGCATATCACTTGTGTATTAAAATGCTTGCAGACATTTTGCCTTTACTTAGGTTTTAGCTAGGGTTTTCTAAAAGGCATCTGATTTGCACTTCTTAAGATTTAATGTGAATAAAGAAGATTATATATATATATATATATATATATATATATATATATATATATAAACTGAGGGTTGCTGACGGGGTGTTGGGTGGCAGGGATGGGCTAAATGGCCAATGGGCATTAAGGAGGGCACGTGTTGGGATGAGCACTGGGTGTTATATGTAAGTGGTGAATTACTAAATTCTATTCCTGAAAAAAAAATAAAGATTTAATGTGAAAAAATATAAATAAATGAGACAAAAAGATTTAATGTGGTTTCAAATGTCTTACTATGAATCTATGAGAACAATATTTGATAAATGTTGCAAGTGCTTAATGTAAAACTTGGACCTCTGTAAACTAATTTCTAAACTTCAAAAAATTGTAGTACATTTTAAGAATATTTGAAAGTTCAAAGAATAATACTCAATTCTATCTTCTTTTCAAATGAATCGAAATCCCATAAATGTTATCAAGCAAATAACTACAGGTTCTAAAGACATCTGGTTGTACCCAGTGTCTTTTCTACCTGAATAAGTTCATCCTTGCTTCCATAGAATTATTATAATTTTATGGGCATTTGAATATATTCTTGCTTTCAAGATATGTTTTTAAATAATGCTTATTTCTTCTCTGAATTTATAAAGAATATAAAAATGCTTAGTATAGAGAATTTGGGAAGCAAATATGTAATTTTTTAGAAGAAGATAAAAATCATCCCAAATTCAGCAGCCTGAGATAATTATTGCTAATATTTTATCATAATAATATTTTATTAGAAAAATAATATATATAGAAAATTTAGAAATAAAAAATAAAATGAAAATCACAGTATTTTATATATTGTGTTTTCCTAAGCATATACATTATTTTCACATATATTGGGCCATGGTATACATTTTTAAATGTTTTAAATGTAGATTACTCCCAGTTTTTTTGAGGTTATAACTAATACTGCAGTGGTGGACTTTGAATATAGGTATTTGTCTGAGTTTTTAACTACTTTTTCAGAACATTTTTATAGAAGAGAAAGAAATAGATCAAAGAGTACCCAGTTTTTAAAACTTGTAATATATGCTGCAAAAATACTTTCCAAAAAGCTACCACCGTAGAACTTCCTACCTGGAATGGATAAGAGTATCTGTTCCCCATCTCCTCAATAACCCTCGGCATTATTACTATTTGTCTCTGATAAATGACAGGCCAAAGTTGTTTCTCAATAATTTTGCATATTTCTTTGATTATGAGGTGAAGTTAGGCATTTTTCAAATCTTAACTGGTTATGTGTATTTCATTTACTGGGAATTAAGCCCCTCGAGGACAGGGGTGTTTTCCTGTACCAAAATCCTCCGTGTCTGCCATACTGTAATCACTTAATAACTGCTGTAGAAAGAATGGTATTTTCCCACACTCTTACCATTCATTACATTGGTTTTTAACCTTTGTTTTAATTTCCAAAAGCTAAAAAGTATACTAGATGCTTATTGCAATTATTTTCCCCCAATTTCTCATTTCCTTTTAATCTTGTTTATAGTGTTCTTTGATGAACAGTCTTTGATTTTTATATAGTCATCCACTGGCTTACTTTGTGATTTCTTCTATTGTTTTTACGGCTTTATGAACTCCTTTTCAATTCTGAGATGATTTTCAGTGTAAACATAGTTCTTGTTGGATGGGAGAGGGTATTTATTACTTCTGTTAAGGTATTTAATTTGCAGACAGAGATTCAGAGCCTCGTGAGAATGACTTGAGGAGTAATTGGTGTGTTCAGGCAGTCCCTAAGAAGTGAAAATGTGAGACTTTGGAAAGTATACATATTTCCTTACAAGTATTCTTACTCTGGGGTGAATCATCTGAGCCTATAAAATTCAGTGTGCACTTTTCTGGGTAGGGTCTGAACAGATCTGTGATTCCAAAGTGGTTCATAAGAATCATAAGATGTTCTTCAAAGAATTTTCACATTTGACACTATCCCCAACGTTTAAACTTAAGCAACTTTTCTTCAAATCCAGAGTTTGACATCCCACAAAAAGAAGAATAGACTGAAGAACAGCAACTGAAGTTTTTAAGTTGAAGAATAAATTTAGCACGAGCTTTTCTGAAGATGCCGTCATGCTGAACCCAAACCTAACTAATGATAATGTAAAACACTGGGTGCCAGCATTATATGGGAACCAGCCCATGTGTATGTCATTGAAAATTCAATGGACCCTATGGTCTAACATGCCAATCTTTTCACATAATTTAAAATCATAAAAATCTCCCAATTGGATAAGACCATATAAACATATGAGCCTTACAATCCTACCTCATCATATCTCCAAAATATCTCCAACAGCAGTCACCAAATTTATGATTACCAATTTCTAGGAATGGGAAGCTCTTTGCTTTTTTTAGACAGTTTATTGCAGAATTTCTCCCTCCAGGCCTTATTTCCTGAAGATCTAAGTTTTCCATTTATCTTCCTGAAACAATGGAGCACAGGTAACCAGGAACACAGGTTATCTGCAGGAAATCTGCTGAAACAACTTCTCAGCCTTCTTAAATGGATAAGCTGAGACATAATCAAAACAATATGTCACTGCTCTGTACAGATTTCTTGCTGAAAAAGTGTGAGATTTTGAATACAGAGTGTTCCTTAAAAATGAAGGCAGAATTTAAGTTATAAAAAGAATATAGTAAAGTATAAGCTATATTGGTGTTTAGACTTCCTAACTTGGGGAAACATATATGGTAGTTAGTTTTCTGTGTAGGCAAACATTAAAGTATAAGGTCGGTCTATTTCCACAAAACTGGCCAGTTATTTTGACAAAGCTAAGCAAATGAGCAGAGATATTGTAGATTTTGCCTTGGAGAAATTCCCAATGCCAACATGGGCAAATGTCTCTGGGGATTGCCCAACACCAGACTGTGACTTAGAAAAAAATCCTGCCATCTAGATTCCTATAACAATGTAAGGAGCATGTAGAACTGAATGTGCCATTATCTTTTAGTAAAAATGTGCATATGGATGCAAAAACACATATGAAATAACTTCAGCATCTTTAAATACTTATTTTCTTTTTTTTTTAATTTTTTTTTTAATGTTTATTTATTTTTGAGACAGAGAGAGACAGAGCATGAATGGGGGAGGGTCAGAGAGAGGGAGACACAGAATCCAAAACAGGCTCCAGGCTCTGAGCGGTCAGCACAGAGCCCGAAGCGGGGCTCGAACTCACGGACCGCGAGATCATGACCTGAGCTGAAGTCAGCCGCTTAACCGACTGAGCCACCCAGGCGCCCCAATACTTATTTTCTAAAAAAAAAAATTTTATTATTTACCAAAAAAAAGCACATAGACTAGATACTGGAATTAGCCTGTTAATTTCTACATCACTCAGGGCAATAAAGAAAGTTCAATCAGAAACCTATGGGGAAGGCAGTGCTCAATTAGGATGAACTCAAAGGTAACATGTTATGGACTTCCATCACCACATCTAGATCTCTAAAGAAAAGAATTCTGCTCTAGTTAAAACACTCTTTTGAGTCTTGTGCTCTGCTTTAAGTTATTTTTATGATGGGTTTTGGCATATAGCTTTTTTAATGCTTGTCTACTTATATAAAATACTACTAACAGTGCTTTTCAAGGTGCAGGTCACAACCAGAGAGCCATGAAACCAGGTTAGTGGCTCTCAACCAGCTGTTTTTTCTCTTTCCCCCCTTAATTGAGTTGTGTATTCATGTGTATGTTGCATGTCCACATACATGCACTAGTGTGTGATATAAAATATATTTCTTATTCTAGGTCAAAATAAAATATATTTGAAAGACATTCTTCTATAGATTAGAGAATAGAGATCAATAAATGATAGAGTGGTGAAATCTATTTTGGTGAAAATCTAGACATGATAATATTTTTCTTAAAAGTTGTTTCTACCATATGCTATTAAAGAGTTTTTTTTAATGGCTTCATCTTCACAACTCTCCTGCGTGGAAGAATTAGACTTAATTAAATGGTGCTGTCAACCTTACCTTAAAGGAATGGGTTTCTACAGATAGTAGCTGCCAATTTTTATTTGCCAAACCAAAGATCTTTCAAGAACGCAGAGTAAGATTTCTGAGTTGTGACTAAGAATGAAATAGCCATGGTAATTTTTTTAATGTTTATTTATTTTGAGAGAGAGAAAGAGAGTGCACGTGCATGCAAGGAGGCTAGGGGCAGAGAAAGTGGAAAGAGAACCCCAAGCAGGCTCCACACTGTCAGCACAGAGCCAGACATGGGGCTAGATCTCACGAACCATGAGACCATGACCTGAGCAGAAATCAACAGTCAGATGCTTAACTGACTAAGCCACCCAAGTGCCCCAATTATAATTTATTTCTGATGACAACAATTTAGATCAGGTGAAAGCACAGACACAGGAAGCATAAAATACCATGTATACAGCATGCTTCTTAACTTGCTTCTCTCAACAGCCAAGTCCCAATTATCTATAAATTGACTATCTACAGTGTGAATTGTTCATGTAAAATTCTCACAGATAAAACCAGGGCATGCATAGATATTCTCCATTGCCATGCTCCTCTTGCTTCTTTGGCTTAGACACAAGATGCCAAATGCTTGCCTAAACCACAGCTGGGAATCCAAGCTCCTAGATCACCATCCCAGATTTGCCTGATTGAGTCTCTGACATTAGCCAACCCCACTTCCCACCTTACCTCTGCCTGTCCACCTCCAGTAAAGAGATCTCTGCCAACCCTGCAAGCCCCCCTTCTTGATTATCTTCTTTGTTTATAACACTGCTTTTCAACAATAAATCCCAATCCATAATGGCCATGCATTCAATTTGGAGTCTCATGGTAAATTACAAATTTCATGGACTGTGAGACTCATCAACTACAATAAACTCCATCTTGTGTACTGGTCCAAATGCAGCTAGAATTTTTCATTACATTATTCAGGCACTCTGACAATTTTCAAGAGACTTAGTAAGGGGGAAAAAAGTTTCGTGATCATTTGACTGTATGGTGGTATGCTTAGAGAACAGAATTAAACACACTCAGCATGTTTCTACTTTTCCCTCAACTGCAAGAGATCTTCAAGGCTACAACCAACCCCACTAATGGCACACACACACACACACACACACAAAAAAGCTCTTAATTGGGAGTCATGATAATATGATAGTTCCTATTTTCTATAATGGTAGACCCTAAGTCCTGTTCCTCTACCACTAAAATGATGCAGAATAGAACTAAGTGTTCATAGATAGGCACTGTAGACACCCAATTGAAGCAAAAGTAAAGCCAAGCAAAAGTAGGGGGAAGACAGAAACATTATGAAGGACAAATACTGGAAGAATATTGGACTTAGAAGAGTTGATTAGAGATACTGAGCAAGATGGCGGAACAGCATGGAAGTTTTTTGTCTGTCTCGCATCCATGATATACAGCCAGACCAACACTAAACCATCCTGCACACCTAGAAAACTGATCTGAGGACTAACACAACAATCTGCACACCTGAACCACAGAATTCATCAGGTACGTGGTGCAGAGGTGAACTTGGGGAGCGAGAAGCCCAGCAGGGAGGGAGCCACTTTTGCCGGCGGAGACAGACGGAAACGGGGCCAGGTGGGGGGGTGTAAATACGGGAAAAGCACCCCTTCCCGAAAGTAGATGGAGAGAAAGTGGAATATTGGAAATAGCCACAGGGACTAAACTAAAAAGGGAGAAAGGAGAAAGGAGAGGGTTTAAATTCCATTAAGACTGTAAACAAGGGGAGCACAGAGTCTGCAACTCCATAGCTCTATACCTGGCAGTGCTCTGGTGGGAAGGGCAAATCACCAGGAGCAGAGTGGAGTCCAGGAGGTTCTCAGGCCATATGGGGAGAAGTGGCTCCACTGCTGGAAGGGCATTTGGTAGAGGCTGTGAGGCAACCTGGGCCCAGCAGACCCCAGAGAACAGCCACATTCACTGGTGCTGGAACAAGGTCGTTAAGGGTGAAGCCTGATGCCAGATGTGTGTTGTAATTTTCCATAATCCCTGAAATGCTGCTGCTACATTATCTTGCAAACTTTTTCTGGGGCGGGCTGGGACCTGGCTGCAGCATCAGGGCACCAGCAACAGCAGGGTCCCGCAAGCGTTCCTGAGTGCAGCTGGCATTCAGCCATTGCTCGGTAAGACTGTCCCACAGAGGGTTGGAACGGGTCAAAGCCGTAGTCCTTCAGAAGTAAGGGGCTGGGGAAAACAGTCACATCTGAGACAAAACTTGGGAGAGAGGTACTGCCTGGGGCCTGGTCACGGACAGTGAAAAAGCAGGGAGTGGACGAAAGCAGAAGACAGAGGACAGATGCACAATTGCAGAATGGGGAGAACAGAGTTCCGATACTAGACACTGGTAGCTGGGTGACACCATTTTCACCGCTCCCGCGCGTATACATACGCACCTACAAGCACCACAACAATCCACCTCAGTAGGCTAGTAGCACCATCTAGTGGAAAACGGAGCCGTAACACTAAGCCCCGCCCAACTGGGCCAACCTCACTCTTCAAGAACACAAGTCTCACCGCCTGCTTAGTTTATGGACTATAAAGCGCTTCATAGTCTGACTTCTAGGGGAAAACAAAGTAATTTCAGTCATATTTCAATCTGTTAGCAAGTCCATCTATTCAATTTTCTTTTTTTTTTCTCTTTTTCAGTTCTTTTCTTTTTCTTGAATACAGAAAAACTTCATTTTTATTTTGAATTTTTATTAAAAATATTTTCCTTTAATTTCTTACTATATTTTTCACGTTTATGTAATTTTTTTCAAATTCTATTTTACTTCCAACATTTTATTTCAGTCTACTACAGTGTATTCACTTTTTCAAATTTTCAAACTATTTCCTTTTTTTTCTTTTTTCTCTTTTTCGTTTCCTTTCTTTTTCATGAATACAGAAAGAGAAAAAATCCATTTTTATTTTTAATTTTTATTAAAAATATTTTTTAGTTTTTTTCTACTATATTCTTTACTTTTTTTTACTTTTTTATTATTTTCAAATTCTATTTCTTCCATAATTTCATTTTAGTCTACATCAGTGTATACATTTTTTCAAATTATAAAATGATTCCCTTTTTTTCCGCTTTTTTCTCTAATCTATCAAACCACTTTCTTTCTTTCTTTTTTTTTTTTTTAATTTTTTTTTTAACCTTTTTTTTTTTTTTTTTGGGACAGAGAGAGACAGAGCATGAACGGGGGAGGGGCAGAGAGAGAGGGAGACACAGAATCGGAAACAGGCTCCAGGCTCCGAGCCATCAGCCCAGAGCCTGACGCGGGGCTCGAACTCACGGACCGCGAGATCGTGACCTGGCTGAAGTCGGATGCTTAACCGACTGCGCCACCCAGGCACCCCTATCAAACCACTTTCAACACCCAGACCAAAACACACCTAGGATCTAGCATCATTTATTCGATTTTTTGTGTCTGTGTGTTTTTAATTTTTTAATTTTAATAGTTTTTTTAATTTTAATTTTTCTATCTCATTAATTCCTTTTCTTCCTTCAAAGTGACAAAACAAAGGAATTCACCCCAAAAGAAAGAGCATGAAGAAGCAACAGCCAGGGATTTAACCAACACAGATACAAGCAGGTGTCCAAACCAGAATTTAGAATCATGATAATAAGAATACTAGATGGAGTAAAAAATAGCCTAGAATCCCTTTCTGCGGAGTTAAAAGAAGTAAAAACTAGTCAGAATGAAATAAAAAATGCTATAACTGAGCTGCAATCCCAGATGGATGCCATGGCGGCAAGGATGGATGAGGCAGAACAGAGAATCTGCGATATAGAGGACAAACTTATGGAGATTAATGAAGCAGAAAAAAAGAGGGAGATTAAGGCAAAAAGCACAATTTAAGAATTAGAGAAATCAGTAACTCATTAAAAAGGAACAACATCAGAATCATAGGGGTCCCAGAAAAGGAAGAGAGAGAAATAGGGGTAGAAGGGTTATGTGAGCAAATCATAGCAGAAAACTTTCCTAACCTGGGGAAAGACACAGACATCAAAATTCAGGAAGCATAGAGGACGCCCATTAGATTCAACAAAAACCGACCATCAACAAGGCATATCATAGTCAAATTCACAAAATAGTCAGGCAAGGAGAGAATCATGAAAGCAGCAAGGGAAAAAAAGTCCCTAACCTACAAGGGAAGACAGATCAGTTTTGCAGCAGACCTATCCACAGAAACTTAGCGGCCAGAAAGGAGTGGCAGGACATATTCAATGTGCTGAATCAGAAAAATATGCAGCCAAGAATTCTTTATCCAGCAAGGCTGCCATTCAAAATAGAAGGAGAGATAAAAAGTTTCTCAAACAAAAATTAAATGAGTTTGTGACCACTAAACCAGCCCTGCAAGAAATTTTAAGGGGGACTCTCTGAGGGGAGAAAAGATGAAAATATAAATAAAAACAAACAAACAAACAAACACCAAAAGCAACAAAGATTAGAAAAGACCAGAGAGCTCCACCAGAAACTCCAACTTTACAAGCATCATAATGGCAATAAATTCATATCTTTCAGTACTCACTCTAAACATTAATGGACTCAATGCTCCAATCAAAAGACATAGGGTAATAGAATGGATAAGAAAACAAGATCCATCAACATGCTGTTTACAAGAGACCCACTTTAGACCTAAAGACACCTTCAGATTGAAAGTAAGGTAATGGAGAACCATCTATCATGCTAATGGTCAACAAAAGAAAGCCAGAGTAGCCATACTTATATCAGACAATCTAGACTTTAAAATAAAGACTGTATCAAGAGATGCAGAAGGGCATTATATCATAATCAAGGGGTCTATCCACAAAGAAGACCTAAAAATTGTAAACATTTATGTGCCAAATGTGGGAGAACCCAAATATATCAATCAATTAATCACAAACATAAAGAAACTCATCGATAGTAATACTATAATAGTAGGAGACTTCAACACCCCACTCACAGCAATGGAATGACCATCTAATCAAAAAATCAACAAGGAAACAATGGCTTTGAATGACACATTGGACCAGATGGACTTAACAGATATATTCAGAACATTTCATCCTAAAGCAGCAGAATATACATTCTTCTCCAGTGCACATGGAATGTTCTCCAGAATAGACCATATACTGGGACACAAGTCAGCCCTAAGTAAGTACAAAAAGATCGAGACCATATCGTGCATATTTTCAGACCACAACACTATGAAACTTGAAATCAACCACAAGAAAAAATTTGGAAAGGTAACAAATACTTGGAGACTGAAGAACATCCTACTAAAGAATGAATGGGCTAACCAAGCAGTTAAAGAGGAAATTAAAAAGTATATGGAAGTCAATGAAAATGATAGCACCACAACCCAAAACCTCTGGGATGCAGCAAAGGCGGTCATAAGAGGAAAGTATATAGCAATCCAGGCCTTCATAAAGAAGGAAGAAAGATCTCAGATATACAACCTAACCTTACACCTTAAGGAGCTGGAAAAAGAACAGCAAATAATACCCAAAAACAGCAGAAGACAGGAAATAATAAAGATTAGAGCAGAAATTAATGCTATTGAAGCAAAAAAAAAAAAAAAAAACCAGTAGAACAGATCAATGAAACCAGAAGCTGGTTCTTTGAAAGAATTAACAAAATTGATAAGCCGCTATCCAGTTTGATCAAAAAGAAAAAGGAAAGGACCCAAATAAATAAAATCAAGAATGAAAGAGGAGAGATCACAACCAACACAACCAAAATAAAAACAATAATAAGAAAATATTACGAGCAATTATATGCCAATAAAATGGGCAATCTGGAAGAAATGGACAAATTCCTACAAACATATACACTACCAAACTGAAACAGGAAGAAATAGAAAATTTGAACAGTCCCATAACCAGTAAGGAAATAGAATTAGTAATCAAAAATCTGCCAAAAAACAGGAGTCGAGGGCCAGAATGCTTTCCAGGGGAATTCTACAAAACATTGAAGAGTTAACACCTATTCTCTTGAAACTGTTCCAAAAAATAGAAATGGAAGGAAAACTTCCAAACTTTCTATGCAGCCAGCATTACCTTGATTCCAAAACCAGACAGAGACCCCACTAAAAAGGAGAACTACAGACCAATTTCCCTGATGAACATGGATGCAAAAATCCTCAACAAGATATTAGCCAACCAGATCCAACAATACACTAAAAAAATTATTCATCACGACCCAGTGGGATTTATACCTGGGATGCAGGGCTTGTTCAATATCCGCAAAACAATTAACGTGATTCAGCATATCAATAAAAGAAAGGACAAGAACCATATGATCCTCTCAATAGATGCAGAGAAAGCATTTGACAAAATACAACATCCTTTCTTGATAAAAACCCTCAAGAAAGTAGGGTTAGAAGGAGCATACCTCGGGATCATAAAAGCCATATATGAACGACCCAACGCTAATATCATCCTCAATGGGGAAAAACTGAGAGCTTTCCTCCCCTAAGGTCAGGAACAAGACAGGGATGACCACTCTCACCACTGTTATTCAACATAGTATTGGAAGTCTTAGCCTCTGCAATCAGACCACACAAAGAAATAAAAGGCATCCAAATCAGCCAGGAGGAGGTCAAACTTTCACTCTTCACAGGTGACATGATACTCTATATGGAAAACCCAAATGATTCCACCAAAAAACTGCTAGAACTGATTCATGAATTCAGCAAAGTTGCAGGATTTAAAATCAATGCACAGAAGTCGGTTGCATTCCTCTACACTAACAATGAAGTGACAGAAAGAGAAATCAAGGAATTGATCCCATTTACAGTTGCACAAAAAAACAGAAAATACCTAGGAAGAAATCTAACCAAAGAAGTGAAAAATCTATACACTGAAAACTATATAAAGCTTATGAAAGAAATTGAAGAAGTCACAAAAAATGGAAAAAGATTCCATGCTCCTGGATAGGAAGAACAAATGTTGTTAAAATGTCCATACTACCCAAAGCAATCTACATATTCAATGCAATGCCTATCAAAATAACACCAGCATTCTTCACAGAGCTAGAGCAAATAATCCTAAAATTGGTATGAAACCAGAAAAGACCACAAATAGCCAAAGCAATCTTGGAAAAGAAAACCAAAGCAGGAGGCATCAAAAACCCAGACTTCAAGCTATACTACAAGACTGTAATCATCAAGACAGTATGGTACTAGGACAAGAACAGACACTCAGATCAATGGAACAGAATAGAGAACCCAGAAATGGACCCACAAACATATGGCCAACTAATCTTTGATAATGCAGGAAAGAATATCCAATGGAATAAAGACAGTCTCTTCAGCAAGTGGTGCTGGGAAAACTGGACAGCGACATGCAGAAGAATGACGCTGGACCACTTTCTTACACCATACACAAAAATAAACTCAAAATGGACGAAAGACCTCAATGTAAGACAGGAAGCTATCAAAATCCTTGAGGAGTATTGGAACAGGAGAAAGCAGGCAAAAACCTCTTTGATCTTGGCCGCAGCAACTTCTTACTCAACACATCTCCAGAGGCAAGGGAAACAAAAGCAAAAATGAATTACTGGGACCTCATCAAAATAAAAAGCTTCTGCACAGCAAAGGAAACAATCAGCAAAACTAAAAGGCAACCAACAGAATGGGAGAAGATATTTGCAAATGACATATCAGATAAAGGGTTAGTATCCAAAATCTATAAAGAACTTATCAAACTCAACACCCAAAAAAACAAATAATCCAGTGAAGAAATGGCCAAAAGACATGAATACACACTTCTCCAAAGAAGACATCCAGATGGCCAGCCGACACATGAAAAAATACTCAACTTTACTCATCATCAGGGAAATGCAAATCAAAACCACAATGAGATACCACCTTACACCTATCAGAATGGCTAACATTAACAACTCAGGCAACAACAAATGTTGGCAAGGATGCAGAGAAAGAGGATCTCTTTTGCATTGTTGGTGGGAATGCAAGCTGGTGCAGCCACTCTGCAAAACAGTATGGAGTTTCCTCAAAAAACTAAAAATAGAACTACCCTACAACCCAGCAATTGCACTACTAGGCATTTATCCATGGGATACAGGTGTGCTGTTTAGAAGGGACACATGCACCCCCATGTGTATAGCAGCACTATCAACAATAGCCAAAGTATGGAAAGAGCCCACATGTCCACCGATGGATGAATGGATAAAGAAGATGTGGTATACATATACAATGGAGTATTATTCGGCAATCCAAAAGAATGAAATCTTGCCATTTGCAACTACGTGGATGGGACTGGAAGGTGTTATGCTAAGTGAAATTAGTCAGACAGAGAAAGACAAAAATCATATGACTTCACTCATATGAGGACTTTAAGAGACAAAACAGATGAACATAAGGGAAGGGAAACAAAAATAATATAAAAACAGGGAGGGGGACAAAACAAATGAGACTCATAAATATGGAGAACAAACTGAGGGTTACTGGAGGGGTTGTGGGAGGGGGGGATGGACTAAATGGGTAAGGGGCACTAAGGAATCTACTCCTGAAATCACTGTTGCACTATATGCTAACTATATGAAATCATATGTTGCAATATATGCTAACAATTTGGATGTAAATTGTTTTTTAAAAATTAAAATTAAATTCTCATTAAAAAAGAAGAAGAGTTGATTAGAAGTGACTGATTAAGTGATGGGTATAAAGAAAATATAAGTGACCTGTACTGCAAGCTAGTCCTTCTACCTTGGATAAATCTTTGGAAAAATATTAAGCTCTGGTGGTGATCTTGTCATACAAAGCAAATTATTTCCAAACCAGTACACAGTAATTCACTGGTAATAATAAAAATACATTTCAAATAACAAACAGGGTAGAATGATGAAGTGCTGAAATAGTCATTTTTAATTTAATTAATCACTCAGTTCTGTTAAACTTCTGGTCAATTTAGCAAAGGGGAACATAGACAAGTAGCTATTTGGCTTAATTAATTAAGCAAACCAGTTTAAATGGTTGATTCCTTCATTCTACATAGACACACCTCCCAGCCACCCCCCCAAAAATTAGAAAACAAGGATTCAGTTTCATAGCATTTGTTTTTGGTGCCAATGTACTAGATTCAATTCTACCATAGTGTGAGCAGGGATGTGTGGTGTCTGCCCATAATTCAGGACCAATCTATAGGATAAAACAGATAAAGGATAGTCCAGGACGGAAGGATTTCCATAGAAAAAGAGTGTTGGATGCAGAAGGGTGCAGGTGACAGAACTGCCCAGTCAGGTTTGTGGACTTCAAGGATGTGTTGGTCAGAGGATGTGTCAGAGTTCCTTCTTTCCTGAATAGCTGCAGCAGATAAACAACAAGGACTAATTCATAAACCAGTAAGTTATGCTTTGAATTATAAAGAGAAACTCCAAGGAAAGTTTAGACTTTTGGCATGTGAGAAGGCTTACATTTTGTGACTAAAGGAAATATAACCACCCCGTGCTGGAGAAAAGGAACATCGTGATTATAGTATCAAATAAATTAATTCCCCAAATTCTTGAGGTGGGCTTCAATGTCCTCGATTCAACAATTTTCTGTAAAACTTTATTCTCAGTCATCAGTGAGTCTACCACATTCATTACTTCTCATCTATAAGAAATACAGAGCCATCATTCCCCAGTCCATCTTCAGAGTATTCTTCTTCCCTCTCTGCACACATCTCACCTATGGATCTTTGGCTGCTCAATGAGAACATCTCACCTCTTTGTAACTCCTAATGTAGTAAGTGCCTCTGGAAGCAGCAGCAGCAGGGTTCCAATAGCAGCAGCTGCACTGGCAGTAGCAGGGGATGGCACCTGATGTCTGGGTAACATACTTTTTTCTGATTTGCTCCTCCAGCCTTCCAACAAGTTATCAACCAACTCCCTGCATTGATTACTCTCTGCTTGAAATACCTAGGGCTTTCTATTGTCCTGATGGAACCCCAACTAATACAGACCATATTTACCTTCATTGCTCATGTTTCTCCACTTATTCCTAACATTTTATCAATTTACAAATAAATATTATAAAATTAAATACTGTAAATACTTTATATATTTATACATACTTTACTTTTTACAAGTAAATAAACTTTAACCAAATAAATTATTCCTTAGTTTTATAACTCTCAGGTGACTATCATATTGCCCATTTATACATAAGAAGATTTAACAGATTGATCTGAAAGTCTGTTTTCATATTCTGACAATAGGATAACCAGGATAACCACTCCAGAAAATATGAACTTTATTTTTACCAGTCCAGTATCATTTAATGAACTAACAAAGGGACCAGCTGGCAGAGTATTGAAGAGTATTTGAAGATTAATTCTTCTGAATCAATTTAGAACGAAGTATGGCAAAAACAGACCATATAAGTGAACATTAAATGAAATATAGTATTAAATTATCTCTGAGACACAGGTGGGCCCTAAAACTATTGAAACCAAGTCTAAACGTGTTTTAAGTTGAGCATGAAATGTTCAGTTCGGTAAATATAATACCAAAAAAGAATTTTTTAAGCTTGATAAAATGGCAATACTCCATTATCCAAAGGCATCTTTTTACGTACCTTGGTTTAAAATAACTAGCAACTAACAGTATTGTTGCCTAAGCAATGAGATTTTGCTAAGAGTCTTGAGAACCAATTAATGCCTTTCTTTGAACTGTCAGATACATTTGAAAGCAATTAGTTAAGCATGGTTTCAGAATCCTCGTCTGATTCTCTGTAAGTGCCAGTTAGTTCTACTCAGTTTCAAGATATTGGGCTGCTGTCAAACCCCAAACCACCACTCTTCAAATATATTCTACTGGTCTCCAGAAAATGAAAGAATCTAAGAACTATAGCATTTAGAACTTCATCAGACCTCAAAAACCTTTTCAAGATATTACAAGAGTCATAAAAAGGTTTATCCAAAGATTTATCCACATTGATAAGATGAACAGTTAGGACAACAACCTGAGTCCCTACACAGGACATTTTGCCTTTAGTGCATGGAGAAAGAAAGATCTTGGGAATGTGTAACCATGTGCAGGAAACTCATGTTCTGCTTACAGTCAGTAAACCACACATTCGTTCACCCTTCCTAGGTCTTCAGAATCTGTTAGACTCCAACAGCAAATTCTAGGTTGTGGTTAAAAGTCAATCTGTAAGAAACTGTATTTTACTTGTATATTTGCTTTCAAGGAGAATGTATGCCTTCAGCTATTTGCTTATTTTTAAGAAAATTTTTGCAGAGCTTTTATCTGGGCTATCAAAGTTAAACCACAGATAATTCTACAGTAAATCAATAAATACCAAAGTTGGTGAGTAAAACCCAATATAGCTTACAACCTTAAATGAATACAATCTTATATAACAATGTTCTTATAAATGTTGTTTCTTATAACAAACATTCCAGTCCAAAGATTATATGCCAATAGAGAACCATTTAAATCTTTTTGTTGTTTCAAGAAAACTGTTTCCCCTGATAGGCAAAGAGTCTTAAAGAGAATTACAAGTTTATACTGATGGGATACAAATAAATACCAAATTTAAATTATTTAGTGACAGGTATTCAAACACTCACTAATATTGTTCTTATCTAACAATAAGTAATGGCCAGCTGCATGCCTGTCTTCCTAAAGCACATGTATCCAACCTGTGTCCACAGTGCCCATTTTTCCAAAATTCTTCATTTATAGCTATTAACTAAGGATAGTAATTTCTGCTCTAACATATGTTTTTGATAAGGCTGAGGCAAAGTATGCAAGCTTTATAATTTTATGTTTCCACAACCTTTCTTTTCATTTTCGCTCTTCTAGATCATCATTAGTACATGATATGGATATAGGAAGAAGGCTGTGGGAATAAACTCCTTCAGGTATCTCCCCACTCACCTGCTCCAAGAAAAGTCTATTATCTCACTGAAGTCAAGTTAATCCTCAAAACCTACATCACAGTCCCACTCACCCCTCTTGCCTATTTACTCGACTAAATCCTGTATTTCCCTCCAGGATGGATCAATGAAGTCTGTCCTTAACTCCTCAGTGATAAGTCCTTCCACTGACTTCTCCTGTCATGTATTGTCTTTACTGCTTTCATGGCTTTTGTATACCACTTTGAGTTGTTATTCATCATTCATACTCATATTCCTAGGCCCTTATTTTATACTTTGATACCCTGCATAATGCCTTACTCATAGTAGACAATTAATAAGTTACTTACCGATTTTGGCAGTCAGTTGGTTAAAAATAGGAGTTTTGGGATCAGACTGACTGTTGCAAACCCTAGCTCTGCCCTTAAGACTCACGGTTCTCAAAATGAAGATAACAAGACCTATCCTGATGGTTGCTGTAGAAAAAAGAGAGAGAGAGAAATACCAAAGTGGTATTTGCTAGAATAGTAGCTGACATATATTTAGTGCCCAACAGCAGTAGCTTTTGTAATGAATAAATGCCTGTGTGGCATTATTAATAATCATATTGTTATGAACAGTATTATCAGTCATTATTAATAATACATCCCTGATTTCACTGCCATCTCTTACACTCATCCCAAGTCAGCCCATCATTCAGCCTCTACCCTTCCCCAATTTTGTCTATTCCCACTATCCAATAATTACGTTGTTATCAAAACAAAATGTTGAACTTTTCAAGCCTGATTGGCTAGTATCTATATTTATGCACTTTATCTATGGAAGCTATAAAGCAAGTATTTTTAATATTTTTATTTACCATACTACATTTGTTTAATTTTCCCTTCCATTTATCATAAGCTTACTTTATTCTTCTGCAGCAAAGTAACATGTGATTATAGCTTGACAAATGTTCTATCTTTGATATGCCAAGTTGTAGTAGGGACATTTTTAATCTTGCTCTTAACACCTACATGACATTTCAGTAAGGCACAGAGAAAGCCATCGATTTTTCATGATGGAATTTTATTTTGCCTTCAAAAGTTGGCAGATTAAGTGATCTATTTCCAATGACCTTTATAAATGAAAAATAAAAATTAAACAACTTCTAGAATCTTTTTATCCAGAAAAAAGGCAATGAATGACAACTGAGGCATTCAAAAAATAACTTGGTCTATCACCAGAAGCCTCCATTTCCATGTCCCAAGCATGTATCCTATAGGGACAAAACAAATCTACTCATTGTGTTCCGAACATCTCAAACCAGTCCCTGTGACAGTGGAAACATCAGCAAACCCACTGGCTCACATGCATCATCTCACCATAGCCTTAATCACTCTCCTTGACTGTCTTCAAGGTATTCACAGCATCTATAACCCCGACCTTACCGCCATCTCTTAACACTTATCCCAAGTCAGCCCATCATTCAGCCTCTACCTAATCTGATAACTTTGTACTTGGTTATAAAGCACCAGGCTATGCATTGTATTTCAAAGCATCCCAATATTTCCCAATCAAAAGTATCACCTGGGTAGTAAATGAGATAGTAGATAGAGATAGATGATAGATAGATAGATAGATAGATAGATAGATAGATAAAGATAGATTCCCAGAACCTTTTCCTGAAGATTCTGGCTTAGAAGTTCTGAGGATAGCTCTGGGATTCTAGCTTTTAACCAGACCTCATAATCATATGTCTGATTTGATAACACCATGTTAGTTCCAAAACCCAAAACTCATAGACTATGGGCTATAGCCCACAAGGTGCTTTTCAAAAATTTGAACTGACTGTCTTTAAGTGAAACACACACTCACCAGTTTTCTATGAGTATTATTCCTTAGGGCCTTACCCCTTTAAGTCACTTGTCTGTCATCTGAAGGCATCTGAATTTGTGAATTCTGTTTTAGTGACTATCTATATTCATGTTTCCTCTTTCAAATAAAACTTTAATTCACTAAGAATAAGTAGAATATAACCATCAGAGAAATGCAAATCAAAACCACAGTAAGATATCACCTTACATCTGGGGTGCCTGGGTCGCTCATTCAGTTAAGTGTCCGACTTTGGCTCAGGTCATGATCTCAGTTTGTGAGTTTGAGCCCCGCATCGGGCTCTATGCTGACAGCCCAGAGCCTGGAGCCTGCTTCAGATTCTGTGTCTCCCTCTCTCTCTGCCCTTCCTCTCCTCACAGACTGTCTCTCTCTGTCACTCAAAAATAAATAAAAGTTTAAAAAAAATTTTAAAGAAAAGATATCACCTTACATCTGCCAGAATCACTAGTAGCAAAAAGACAAGACATAATACATGTTGGTGAGAAAATGAAGAAAAGGGAATCTTCACGCACTGTTGGTGGGGATGTACACTGGTGCAACCACTATGGAAAACAGTATGAAAGTTCCTCAAAAAAATTAAACATAAAAATAAAACACAATACGATCCTTGGGACACCTGGGTGGCTCAGTCAGTTGAGCATCCGATTTCAGCTCAGGTCATCTCACGGTTCATAAGTTCAAGCCCGACACTGAGCTCGTATTCTGTCAACACAGCACCCATTTCAGATCTTCTGTCCCTCTCTCTCTCTGCCCCTCTCCCACTTGCGCTCTCTCAAAAATAAATAAAACATTTTTTAAATGTTATACACAGGGGCACATGTACCCCAATGTTTATAGCAGCACTTTCAACAATAGCCAAATTATGGAAAGAGCCTAAATGTCCATCAACTGATGAATGGATAAAGAAGATGTGGTTTATATATACAATGGAATGTTACTTGGCAGTGAGAAAGAATGAAATCTTGCCATTTGCAGCAACATGCATGGAACTGGAGGGTATTATGCTAAATGAAATAAGTCAGAGAAAGACAGATGTCATATGTTTTCACTCAGATGTGGAACAGGAGAAACTTAACAGAAGACCATGGGGGAAGGAAAGGGAAAAAAATAGTTACAAACAGAGAGATAGGGAGGCAAACCATTAAAAAAACTCTTAAATACAGAGAACAAACTGAGGGTTGATGGGGGGTCGGGGAGAGGGAAAAATGGATGATGGGCATTGAGGAGGGCACTTGTTGGGATGAGCACTGGGTGCCATATGTAAGTGATGAATCATGGGAATCTACCCCCAAAACCAAGAGCACACTATATACACTGTATGTTAGCCAATTGGACAATAAATTATATTTTAAAAAAACTATACAATCCAGTAATGCCACTTGTGAGTATTTAGCCAAAACTCCAAAACCACTAATTCAAAAAGATATATGCTCCCCTATATTTACTGCAGCATTATTTACAATAGTGAAAATATGGAAGCACACTAAGTGTCCATCAACAGATGAATGGATTAAGAAGGTGTGAGATACACACACACACACACACACACACACACACACACACACACAGAGGAATATTACTCACTCAAAAAAAAGAATGAGATCCTATCATTTGGAACAACATGGGCCTAGAGAGTACTATGATAAGTGAAAAGGTTAGACAGAGAAAGACAAATACCATATGATTTCACTTATATACAGAATCTGAAACACAAAGCAAATAAATGGAAACAGACCCATAAATACAGAGAACAAACTGATGGTTCCCAGGGAAAGGGGCGGGAAGATGGGCAAAATGGGTGAAATGAAGTGGGAGGTATAGGTTTCCAGATATGGAATGAGTAAATCATGGGAATGAAAGGTTCAGCATAGGGAATATAGTCAATGGTATTGTAATAGCATTGAATGGTGACAGACGGTAGCTACACTTGCAGTAAGCATAGCATAATGTATAAAGTTTTCCAATCGCTATGTTGTACTCCCGAAAATAATGTGACATTGTGTGCCAACTGCACTTCAATTTAAAAAATAAATTTTAAAAAAACACTAAGAAGATTTTTCACATGATTTTAAGACCCATCTTTAGGTATTATTATTAATAGAAAGTCTATTATTCTGATCTACTTTCTCATTTAAGGTTTTAAACTCAACGTTATCCATTCAAGTTTCAAGGGCATTTTGTATATATGGTTATAATAAATTTGTCATCATGTGCTCTTAGTATAGGAGCAGTAGGGTTTTCATGTGTGTTTTACATTTTATGCTATTTAAAAATTAGGGATAAAAAAGATTAAGTAGAACAGGTAAAATAGTCTTCTCATTTTGCAATATATTTAGTATTCAAGGAGGGTTTTTTTTTTTTTGCTTTGTTTTGATTTATTTTGTTGTTTTTTAAAGAGTGGCCCTCTCTAACGTATTCACTGACATTCTCTTAAACACCGAAGAAGCAAGCTGACAGGCACAGGATTCTGACTTCACCTTGACTCAGGGTTAGAGCAAGCTGAGCTTATCTCTGCAGTATCAAATCCCTCTGGCTTGAACTATGAGACATTGTTCTCTGAAGCAAAGATGACATAGCAGGTATGCTGAAGCAGTTAGCATCCTGCTGAGACAACGTCCCCTCTGCACTCACTTGGAGTATTTACTCTGGAAAAAAGTGCCATCTACTATTCTCTATGCTAGTGGAGAGACTGGGTAATCCCTTACCTCATAAAGCTCAGAGGATTGACCCCAGTGTTACACACAGCCATTTCTCCAACGAGAGAGAGGATCAGGCTCACTTTTTTTTTACTCACCTTAACAATACTATTTTATAGGATTCAGAAGAGAATAACAAAAAGAAAAGAAAAAAAGAAGGAGGAGGAGGGAAAATGTGCTCTAGGAAGAATATATTGGGGTTAGAATATATATTCCCTTTCACCTTGAGAGATTTTAGTTAATTAGGGAAAATTTGCCAGTTGAGAGTAAATGGCTTCTATTGACAGTCACAATTTCTCCTCTTCCAGAACTCTCCAAGAGAAATACCAAGAGCTGGGTTCTGAATGTTTCAGGCTTGTCTCTACCCAAAATAGCCGAAGAATGGAAAAAAATGTGTCCTGAGTACATTCAACAAATATGTCTTGAGCACTTATTGTGTGACAAGGACAGTTCTAAGCACTAGGATCCAAAGATAAATAAGTCACTGCCCTCAAAAATAGACCAGTAAAAATTAATCAATCTGGCTACCATATTGGAAATAAATGCAAGGTGATTTGGGGCACAGAAGATGAATTCTACCTCTATCTAAGGGTGAGAGCAGAAAAGTCATTAGCAAAAACTGAAAACAACTGAGACCACTTGGGTTCATCTTGATAGCAAGTAAAAGCTCACATAAAATAGGGCAAGGCATGTCAGGCAGAGGGCAATTCATGCACATGGAATTTTTAGAACATATTTTATGTCAGATTTACTACAATATGGACCAGCAGGGGCTTGCGGGCCACGAGGGATAGAGGGAACTCAAGACTGGTGCTGGACTAACAGGAAGATGTTGGGTGATATAAGGCTCATTGAGTAGGCCATCACCCTCAACAAGATAGCCTGTCCCACAAACACATCTGATTGGCAACAGAAATGTACATTCAAGCATTTGTCCAAGACTTGAAAGATTTCATGATGGTCAGTAATAGCCACAAAGATCACCAGAAATATGACATCTAGAGCAAGAAGTCCCATCTGAAACCAAAAATGGTAACCTAAGTATTGAAAATGAAAGCAAACTTCCAGAAAAATGTGGTTAACACAGCATGCATTTTTATAGTCTCTCTCCTCTGCACTTGCATCAAAAAGTCAGTAAAAGGGGGAGAAAGTAGAATCCACAAGGGCAAAGAGAATCAAAGAGAGAACCTAAGTGCTTACAGAGAGAGATGACTAAAAGAAGCAAACCCAACAAAACACGGGAAAGTCCAAGTACTGAGGATAGTGGGGTGAAGCATGAAACTGAATAAAAGAGGGAATGCACATCTTTCTACTAAATAATTACATATTTCTCTACCCTCTTTGTCACCTTTGCAGCAAGAGAAGATCTCTCACCCATTCCTACTCACTCTTGCAGTCAAATGCTGACAATCAGGCACATTTTTCTTAGGAAATTAGACAATTGTTTTCTGGAGATATTGGGTCCATATTAGTCAGGAAAGGGTAGGCCTTGCTGCAATAATTAATGAATCCTTTAAATAGTGTATGTCTTATGGGGCGCCCGGGGTGGCTCAGTCAGAGAAGTGTCTGAATCAGGACAAGTGTTTGGCTCAGGTCTGATATCACCATTTGTGAATTTGAGCCCCGCATCGGGCTCTGAGCTGACAGCTCAGAGCCTGGAGCCTGCTTCAGATTCTGTGTCTCCCTCTGTCTCTGACCCTCCCCCACTCGCACTCTGTGTCTCTTTCTCTCAAAAATAAATAAACATTAAAAATATATATACAGTGTATTTCTTACTTATCAGTATGAAGCATGTCAAGTTGTCTTTCCCTCTATTGTGTCTAAACATCCAGATCATGTGACATCCAAGGGCCACAATAAAGATTTCTGCCCACACTTTCCTCTCACTCATTATGCCTCCTGGATGACACTAGTGTTTCTTCATGTGGCTTTACATGCCATGGCATGCCCCCTCCTCTTGGAAATTATGAGTGACCAACTATGTTTTCAATGGTAATCATCTCCTGCTCTGTTAGAACTCACCATACCTTAATAAAAACAAAATCATAGGTACACTTTAAAGCAATGTCCAAGAATATCTTCCAACATGGAAAACAAAGACAATGTGAATAAACAAAAAAAGGGGTGACCAAAAGGAAATATAGAGGGTACAAGGAAAAGAAAACAACTTTTTAAATACTTACAAACACTATCCTCAGATAAAAGTGAAAATATTACATCTTTTACACAAGAATAGACCATTAAAATAAAAACATACCAGCAAATAAGAAATATCTCTTAGAAATTAAAATAATGATGTTCCAGCTAAAATTCAAAAGAGGTGTTGAATGAAAAAAGTCAAAAATCTCTAAGAAAGAGATTTTTAATGGAAAATGGAAAAAAATAAGAGTCCAAGGATCAATCTAGGAGATCCAATAAAAAAAAAGGGGAAGTAAATATCAAGAGTTACCAAACATTTCTCAAAACTGAAGTATATGAGTTTCCCAACTGAAAGGGCCTGCAAACGCCCAGTACAATACATGAATAAAGACCTACACCAGACATATCATCTTGAATTTTCACTGTGTCAGAGATCAAGAAAAAATCCCAACAGATTCCAAACTGGAGAGAAAAAAAATATGAGAAATCATTTTGGTATTTTTGTATTCCTCATTTCCCAGGAAGATTCTGAAGAATCTACTTTACCAAAATTGACAAGGTAAATCAAGAAAAAATAAGAGATAGGAGCCAAAAGGAAAAAACACTCAATGAAGGAGAAAGGCAAAGGAAATCCCCAGACAGTGGTAAAGACAGTACCTGGACAATGATACTGCAGTAGGCTTTAGACTATTTCAGTCTGGATAATGGAAGAGTCCAGGAAGGAGGTCTCTAGAAAAATAAATAAATAAATAATAATGGATGGATTACGAGATGTACTTGAACACATGGAAAATAATAGTACCAGGCATTATGTAATTTCTATTTCCAATTATGATGTGTAAAGAGCTTAGAAGTCATCACTCCCACCCTTACAACAAGGAAAAAGCTGAAATCTTAAAAATCAATTACTTTTCTTAGATCAGAGAATCGAAGTCACAAAATAAACCACCACTCCCAAAACTGAACAGAGAAGTGAATACAGAAAATACAGATTAGCTTACTGAAGGCAGGAGCCACTGGTGCCAGGAGCCATTTGAACACTTAAATGGTAACTTTAATGAATTTCTGGAAGCTAAAAGAAGACTAGCTTGAGAGTTTTAAATTATTAGGGACCCAATGTTGGAAGGAGTCACACTTCCATAGGTTTTACCTCCACGAGTTTCACCAGGTTTCCATGGTGAAGAGCAAAGAAAAATCCCGTGTTTGGCCAGGAGTGGAAAAGTAAGCATTCTGAAATAAACCCAGAGCATTCTTCACAACAAAGGCCTACCTTGCAGGGAAAAGATTTCATCAGAGCTTTATCAGAGTTGGATAAGGGAAATTACCCAACTCTAGCCCCCTCTAGGCTTTCTGTCTCATCATCTAAGGCAGAGGAAGGTAGAGGAAGGTGAAAAATACCATGTTAGTCATATCCCAGAGGCACAGGCCCACTAAAAACCTGAGACCTAATCATAGAAATACAGAATGCTGGGGCACCTGGGTGGCTCAGTCAGCTGAGCATCCAACTCTTGATTTCAGCTTAGGTAATGATCTCATGGGCATGAGACTGAGCCCACACTGGGCTTCACACTAAGTGTGGAGCTTGCTTGGTTTTATTTCTCTCTCTGCCCCTCCCCCATGCTCTTGTGCTCTCTCTCACGCTCTCTCTCTCTCTCTCTCAAAAAAATAAAAATAAAAATAAACGAAATATAGAATGCTTCCCCTCCTCCTATATCTTACCACCACATCAATCAGTCTTCTTTTTTGTTTTAAACGTTTTATTTATCTTGAGAGAGAGAAAGCACAAGTGGAGCAAGGGAGGGGCAGAGAGAGAGGGAGCAGAGAATCCCAAGCAGGCTCTGCATTGTCAGAGCAGAGCCCCATATTGGGGAGGGAGGCGGGGGGTGTGAGATCATAACTAGGGCAAAATCAAGAGTTGGTTCCTCAACCAACTGAGCCACCCAGGCACACCAAGCTTCTTTATAATAACCATGGATAATAGCAGAAGGAAATGCAAAGGCTCAGTATTTAAGAAGGATTCTCTAAGGAAAACCAAAGGGAAGAAAGAGACAAAAATTAGGACACTAGAGAAAACGAAAGCTTCTATTACTTACAGCTAAAGCAAACAATAAACATGGCCTAACTTCTAGCCAGATAGACACTAAAGGCCTTTCACTAAAGGCCTCTCTCAGCTCCTATCATCCAATATATCATGTCCAGTTTTCAATAACACACACAAAAAAAATGCAAGTCATGGTAAAATGCAAAAAAATATTGTAAGGCATGTTTGAAAATACAAGAAAAAAACATAATCTGAAGAGACAAACATCGAAACCAGACTCAGATATGTCAGAGATTTTGGCATTATCAGACCAGCAGTTTAAAACAACTATGATTGGTGTGCCTGAGTGGCTCAGTCAATTGAGCGTCCCACTCTTGATTTCAGCTCAGGTCACGATCTCATGGCAGGGCATGGGCCCTACTTAAGATTCTCTCTCTCTCTCCCTCTTGCTCACTCGCTCACTCTCAAAATAAAAAAACAAAATGCCAAGAGAAATAATGGTATAACACAAGAACACACAGCTATTTTAAGCAGAGAGCTAGAAACTCTAAGAACAAATCAAAGGAAAAGCTAGAAATCCACCGTAACAGAAATAAAAGATGCCTTTGCTGGACTCATTGGTACAGACACAGACAAGGAAAGAATCAGTGATCTTGAATCTATGTCAATAGAAACCTCCCAAACTGAAATGCAAGGACAAAAGGGATGGAAAAAGGGGAAACTGAATATCCAAGAATTGTGGGACAACTATAGGAAAGTATAACATATGCATAATGGGAACACCAGAAACAGTAGAAACAGAAGAAGAAGCAGAAGAAATATTGAAGTAACAATGGCTAAGAATTTTCCAAAATTAAAAGCAGATACCAAATCACAGATCCAGGAAGCCCAGAGATTACCATACAGGATAGATATCCATAAAATCGATGCCTAGGCATACAATATTCAAACTGCACATAATCAAAAGCGAAGAGAAAATCTCAAAAGAATCCATAGGAGAAAAACACCTTAACTTTATAGAAACCAGGATAAGAATTACACAGGACTTCTTGTCAAAAAATATGCAAGTAAGAAGAGAGTGAAGTGAAATATTTAAAATGTTTGTTGGGAACTGAGAACAAACTGAGGGTTGATGGGGGGTGGGAGGGAGGGGAAGGGAGGTGATGGGCATTGAAGAGGGCATCTTTTGGGATGAGCACTGGGTGTTGTATGGAAACTAATTTGACAATAAACGTCATATAATATTAAAAAAAGAAAGAAAATACACACAGAAGTATTTAGGAGTAAAAGGGCATCCTGTCTACAACTTCAAAAATTTTTTACAAATGTATAGCAAAGTGGATAGATAGGTATAAAGCAAACGTAATAAATGTTAACATTTGGCAGTTTGAGGTAATGAGAGCGGTTCAGATTTCTTTGTATTATTATTACAGCTTTTCTGTAAGTTTGATATATTATCAAAATTAAAAAAAATTAAAACCCTTAAAATGTTTGTTGGGGAAAAAAAACAAAATTCTGCATCAAGAAAAATTATCCTTCAGAAAGGAAGGAGAAATAGACTCCTTTACATAAATAAAACTGAAGGAATTTATTGCCAGTTGACCTGTCTTGAAAAAAGAATCTTGAAAGTTCTTCAGAGAAAAGAAAAGTGATATAGTTTAGAAAATCAGATTTACATAAATAAAGGAAAAGTGCCAAAGAAGGAGTAAGTGAAGGAAAAATAAATTTTTATTTTTCTTATTCCTTCCTAATTTCATAAATACTTGTTCAGAGGCACCTGGGTGGCTCAGTCCATTAAGTGTCCGACTTTAGCTCAGGTCATGATCTCACAGTTTATGAGTTGGAGCCCCATGTTGGGCTCTGTACTAACAGTGCAGAGCCTACTTGGGATTCCCTCTCTCTCTTCCTCTCTCTGCCCCTCCCCAACTCATGCGTGCATACACACGCACGCACTCTCTCTCTTAAATAAAAATAAAAAATAAACTTTAAAAAAAAGTTGTTCAGGGGCGCCTGGGTGGCTCAGTCGGTTAAGCGGCTGACTTCGGCTCAGGTCATGATCTCGTGGTTCGTGAGTTCAAGCCCCGCGTCGGGCTCTGTGCTGACCGCTCAGAGCCTGGAGCCTGTTTCAGATTCTGTGTCTCCCTCTCTCTGACCCTCCCCCGTTCATGCTCTGTCTCTCTTTGTCTCAAAAATAAATAAACGTTAAAAAAAAATTTTTTTTAAATAATAAAAAAAAATTTAAAAAGTTGTTCAAAGTAATAACAAGAACTGTATTTGAATGATTAGAGTTTATGGATAAACGAGATGAATGAAGCAGTGTTATACATCATGGGATGAAGAAATTGGGAATATTCTGTTATAAAGTACATGCACTACACATGAACAGTCTGGAGTTATTTGAAAGTCAACCTAAAGTTACTGAAAATGTATAATCCAAACTGTAGGGCAACCACTAAAACAGTAGGGGTATTTTTCTTTTTTTTAGAGAAAGAGTGTGCATGAGCAAGGGAGAAAGATGAAGGGGGAGAAAGAAAAGATGCTCAACCAACTGAGCCACCCAGGTGCCCCTAAAAGAATAGTTTTCAAGGAGTATAATTGATAGGCTAAAAGGGGAGAAAAAAGAATCATATAAAATCATCAGCTAAAAGCAGAGAAGGCAGAGAAATAGAGGAAGGTGTTCCCAAAAAGAAAACAAAGAACAAGTATAAAAATTGCAAAACAGTTACATATATACTAGAATACTTGGGGGGAAATCATCAATATAGTCAAATAAAACTTCAAAGACCACCCAAAAAATAAAACATGAGGCAGAGTGACATCAGCAAGATGGTAGAATAGGAAGCCCTGGACTCTTCTTTATCTGATTGGACACACCAGTTCAACAATATATGGGTGAATTTCTTTTGTGAAAAAGCCAGAAACTGGTTATGAGTTACTACATCCTGTACAAGTATAAAACCAGCCACAATGAAATTGGTAGAAAAACTAGAGATGTCCTCTTGCCATAATAACCACTCCCAGCATAGCACATGATCAGAAGTCCAACTCCCAGTTTCTCCCTGAAGAGGGAAAAGGTTGGACCATACAGCCAACATCCCAACTTTTCTGGGTACTGCCCAAGGGACTGGCTTCTATTTTGCCTATCTCGGAGCACTGATGGGACCTAGCATATGCTAGACCCAGGTGACTGCACATACAAAAGCACCAGTTTGAACTAGCATGTAAGCACTCACCATAGTTCCTACCCTCCAGCTCAGTGCAGCACAAGTAGGCAGGAGGAAAGAAAAACTGCTTCCTGCTTCTCCACTGGAAAGGAATGAGTTGTATCACACTAACATTCCCAATTTTCTAAGGATCACCTGTCTCAGAGCACTTATGGGACTAAGCATACTCTAGATTCCAGGAGGCCACTAAGAAAAAGATGGTAGTTTGTACCAAGACAAAGAGATTTTTGAAATGGCCAAAAGAAAAACAACTTCCCATACACAAAGGAACCTACATAAGACTCTCAGAGGACTTTTCAGCAGAAGTCTTTCAGTCCAGAAGGGAGTAGGATGATATTCAAAGTACTGGAAAAAAAAAAAACAAACAAAACCTGCTAACCAAGATTATACCTAGCAAAACTGCCCTTCAAAAAATGAAAGGGAGATAAAGACTTTCTCAGGTAAACAACAGTTAAGGAAATTAATCACCAGTACATCCACCTACAAAAAAATGTTAAAGGGAGTTTTTCAACTTGAAGTAAAGGGACATTAAACAGCAAGACAATAGCATTGCAAAATATAAAACTCGTTGATAAAGGACATGTAGACAAATACAGAATACCATACTGCAGTAACAGTGGCGGGTAAATAAATTACTTATAACTCTAGTATAAAATTAGAAGGCAAAAGTATTAAAAACATCTGTATTTTAAAATGTGTAAATGAACACATAATGTAAATAGATCTAAATTGTGATGTCAATAACATAAAGTGTAGGAGGGAGAAGTAAAAGTGGAGAGTTATTATATACAAATGAAGTTACATTTTTATCAGATTAAAATAGACTGCTGTATCTATAAGATATTTTATGTAAAGTCCATGGTAACCACAAAGAAAATATTTGTAGAGTTACACAAAAAGAGAGAGAAAGGAATCAAATTATAGCAATACCAAAAATGAGAGAAACACAAAGGAAGGCAGTAAAAAAGGAAAAGAAAGAAAGAACTACAAGTCAAATGGAAAACAATTAACAAAATGGCAAGCATAAATCCTTCAATGTCAATAATTATTTTAAATGTAAGTGGATTAAACTCCACAATCAAAACACACAGAGTGATGGTCACCAGAGAGGAGGTGGATGGAGGATGGGGGGGAATAGGTGATGGGGATTAAGGAGTGCACTTGTGATGAGCACTAAGTGATATATGAAACTGTTAACTCACTATACTGTGCACTAATAGAACTAATAGAACACTGTATGTTAACTAACTGGAATTAAAATTAAAACTTCAAGAAAAGACGCAGAGTGGCTATATAGATATTTTTTTAAAAAACAAGGTCTAACTATATATTTTCTATGAGACTGGCTTTAGATTTAAGGACACATGCAGGTTAAAAGTGAAGGATAGAAAAATATACTCCAGGCAAATGGTAACAAAAAAGACAGCAGGGGTGAATACACTTACATCTGACAAAATAAATATTTTAAGTCAAAAACTGTTACAAAAGACAAAGAAGAACAATATATAATTATAAAAGAGTCAATTCACCAGGAAGATACAGCAATTATAAATATATATGCACTCAACTTCAGAGCACCTAAATGTTTGAAGCAAACATTGACAGAACTGAAGGGAGAAATAAACAGCAATATAATAATAGTAGGAGACTTCAATATCCCACTTTCAATAATGGATAGAACAACTGAACAGAAAATCAACAAAGAAACCGCAGACTTGAGCAACACTATAGAACAAATGGACACAACAGACTTTCCACAGAACATTCTACAGAACATCATTATGACCTGAGCCAAAATCAAGAGTTGGACGCTTAACTGACTCAGCCATCTAGGTGTCCCCCAAGAATCTTTTCCAGCAGCAATGGAATGATACTTGAAATCAATAACAGAAAAAAATGAAAAATTCACCAATACATGAGAATTAAGCAACATGCTTTTGGTCAACCCAATAGGTCAAAGAAAAAATCGAAAGGTAAAATGGAAAATATCTTGATGCAGGGGCACCTGGGTGGCTCAGTCAGTTAAGCATCCAATTCTTGATTTCAGCTCAGGTCATAATCTTGCAGTTCATGAGTTCCATGCTAACGGCACAGAGCCTGCTTGGGATTCTCTCTCTCCCTTTCTCTCAGCCCCTCCCCAGCTCGCTCTTTCTCTCTTAAAATAAATAAACATTTTTAAAACCATAAAATATATTTGGACTCCTGGATGGCTCAATCAGTTGTCTCTGACTCTTGATTTCAGCTCAGGTTATGATCTCATGGTTCATGGGTTTGAGCCAGCATCAGGCTCTGAGCTGCCAGCACAGAGACCACTTTGGATTCTCTCTCTGTCCCTTCCTCACACTGTCTCTCAAAATAAATAAACTGTTTTAAAATATCTTACTTTATACTCAATATTCCACATCTTTACTTTAAAAAAAAGAAGAAGAAGAAAATACCTTGATACAAATGAAAACAAAAACACAGCATACCAAATTAATGAAATGTAGCAAGAGAAGTACTAACAGGGAAGTTCATTGTGACATATGCCCTAATTTAAAAAAAAGAAAGACCTCAAATAAATGACCTAACTTCATACCTCAAGGAACTAGAAAAAAGATATAATTTCAAAGATAGCAGAAGAAAGAAGTTAATAAAATTACAACAGAAACAAATTAAATAAAGAATAGAAAATAGAAAAAATCAATGAATCCAAGAGTTGTTTTTGTGCAAATATCAACAAAATTGACTAAGAAAAAAATAGAGAAGACTCAAATAAACAAAATAAAAAATGACAGGGGAGACATTACAACTGATATCACAAGAGAAAAAAGGATGATGAGACTACTATGAACAATTATATACCAACCAAATAACCTAGAAGAAAAGCATAAATTCCTAGAAACATAAAATCTCCCAAGACTGAGTCATGAAGAAATAGAAAGTCTGAACAGACCAATTACTAGTAAGGAGATTGAATCAGTCAAAAAAAAAAAAAGAAAGAAAGAAAAAGAAAGAAAGAAAGAAAGAAAGAAAGAAAGAAAGAAAGAAAGAAAAAGAAAAAAAAAACCAACAAAGTAAATCCCAGAATCAGTTGGCTTCACTGGTAAATTCTACAAAGCACTTACAGAATTAATACCAATCCCTCTCAAACTCTTCCAAAAATTGAAGAGGAGAAAATACTTCCAAACTCATTTCATGAGGTCAGCATTAACCTGATACCAAAGCCACATAGACACAATACAAAAACTACAGGTCAGTAACCATGATTAAGATAGATGCAAAAGTCCTCAACAAGTACTAACGAGACAAACTCAAAAGCACATTAAAAGGATCATACACAACGACCAAGTGGGATTTATCCCTGGGATGCAAAGATTAATCAACTATGAAAATCAACTGACATAAAACTCCACATTAACAGAATAAAGGTAAAATCGCATGATCATCTCCATGGATTCAGAAAAAGCAACTGATAAATTTAACACTCTTTCATGATTAAAAACTCTCAACAAACGAGGAACACAAGCAAATTATCTCAACATAATAAAGGCCATATTTGACAAGCCTGCAACTAACATCTTACTCAATGGTGAAAATGTGAGAGCTTTTCATTTTTCTCAGATCAGGAACAAGGCAAAGATGACCACTCTCCCCACTTTTATTTATTTTTTAATTCCAGTATAATTAAAATACAGTGTTAGTTTTAGTTTTAGGTGTACAAATAGTGATTCACCTAAATATGTGTGTGTGTGTGTGTGTATGTGTGTGTGTGTGTAATAACTCACCAATTCTATACATTACTCAGTGCTCAACATGGTAAGTGTATTCTCTTTTGTTTTTTCTTTCTAGAGAGAGACAGCGAGTGGGGGTTGGGGCAGAGAGAGAGGGAGAAAGAATCCCAAGCTGGCTCCACATTATCAACACTGAGCCCAATGGCAGGGCTCGATCTCACTAACCATGAGATCATGACCTGAGCCAAAATCAGGAGTTGGAGGTTTAATCAACTGACTTACCCAGGACTCCATAGTAAACCTCTTCACCCATTTCAGCCACACACCCCGACCCACCTCCCTTCTGGTAACCATCTCTTAGTTCTCTATAGTTAAGAGTCTATTTTTTTGTCTCTTTTTTCATTGTTTATTTTGCTTCCTAAATTCCACATATGAGTGAAACCATATGGTATTTGTCTTTCTGTTACTTATTTCACTTAGCATTATACCCTCTAGATCCATCCATGTTGCTGCAAATGGCAAGATTTCATTCTTTCTTATGACTGCGTAATATCCCACTATGTGGAATCTTCTTTATCCATTCATCTATCCATGGACACTTGGGTTATTTCCATATTTTGGTTATTGTAAATAATGCTGCAATAAACATAGGGATGCATATATCTTTTCAAATTAGTATTTTTTGCATTCTTTGGGTAAATACCCAGCGGTGGAATTACTGGGTCATATAGTAACTCTATTTTTAATTTTTTGAGGAACATCCATACTGTTTTCCTCAGTGGCTGCACAAGCTTGCACTCCTACCAGGAGTGCATAAGGGTTTTTTCCTCCACATCCTCACCAACACTTGCTTCTGTTTTTGGTTTTAGCCATTCTGACAGGTGTGAGGTGATAGCTCATTGTGGTTTTGATTTGCATTTCTGTGCTAATGATGATGTTGAGCATCTTTTCATGTCTGTTGACATGTGCATGTCTGTTGTCTGTGCATGTGCATGTGCGTGTCTGTTGACCATCTGCATGTCTTCTTTGGAAAAATATCTGTTCATGTGTTCTGCCCATTTTTAAATTGAATTATTTTTTGGTGTCCAGCTGTATAAATTCTTTATATATTTTGGATACTACCCTTTATCAGATATGTCACTTGCAAATATCTTCTCCCATTCAGGAGGTTGTCTTTTTGTTTTGTTGAGTCTCCTTTGCTATGCAGAAGCTTCTTATTTTGATTTTGTCCCAATAGTGTATTTTTGCTTTTGTTTCCCTTACCTTAGAAGATATGTCTAGGAAAATGTTGCTATAGCCAGTGTCAGAGAAATTACTTCCTGTGTTCTCTTATAGGATTTTTATGGTTTGGAGTCTCACATTTAGGTCCTTAATCCATTTTGAGTTTATTTTTGTGCATGGTGTGAGAAAGTGGTTCAGTTTCATTCTTTTACATATAGCTTTCCAGTTTGTTGAAGAGAATGTATTTTTCCCATTGCATGTTCTTGCCTCTATTGTCAAAGATTAATTGACCATATTTATAATCATGGGCTTATTTCTGGGCCCTCTATTCTGTTCCATTGATCTATGCATCTACTTTTGTGCCAGTACCATACTGTTTTGATTACTACAGCTCTGTAGTATATCTTGAAATCTGGGATTGTGATACATCCAGTGTTCTTCTTTTTCCAAAATGGCTTTGGCTATTCAGGGTCTCTTGTGGTTCCATACAAATTTTAGGGTTGTTTGTTCTAGTTCTGTGAAAAATGGTGTTGGTATTTTGATAGGGATTGCATTAAATCTGTAGATTGCTTTGGGTAGTATAGACATTTTAACAACATTTGTTCTCCCAATCCATGAGTATGAAATATCTTTCATTTGTTTGTGTTATCTTAACTTTCTTTCATCAGTGTTTTATAGTTTTCAGAGTACAGATCTTTCACCTCCTTGGTTAAGTTTATTGCTAGACATTTTATTACTTTTGGTGCAGTTGTAAATGTGATTGTCACCTGAATTTCTCTTTCTAGCTACTTCATTATTAATTTCTAGAAATGCATATTGATTTTTTTATCCTGAAAACTTACTGAATTCATTTATCAGTTCTAGTAATTTTTTGAATGGAGTCTTCAGATTTTTCTAAATAGATCATGTCATCTGCTAGTGAAATGAAAAATAGTGAACATTCTGCTTCTTTTCAGTTTGTATGTCTTTTATTTCTTCTTCTTGTCTGATTGCTGTGACTAGGACTTCCAGTACTGTGTTGAATAAAAGTGGTGAGAGTGGACATCCTTGCCTTGTTTCTGATCTTAGGGGAAAAGTTCTCAGTTTTTCATGATTGGGTATATTAGCTGTGGGTTTTTTATATATGACCTTTATTATGTTGAAGGATGCTCCCTCTGAACCTACTTTATTGAGGTTTTTATCATTAATTGATGTTGTACTTTGCCAAATGCTTTTCTTTCTTGCATCTATTGAAATGATTTAACATTACTCTTGTTGTGATGTATCATGTTGATTGATTTGCAAATGTTGAACCACCCTGCATCCCAGGAATAATCCCACTTGGTCATGGTAAATGGTTTTTTCAATATACTGTTGGATTCAGTTTGGTAATATTTTGTTGAGTATTTTTGCATCTATGTTCCTCAGAGATATTGGTCTATAGTTCTGGGGTTTTTGTTTGGTTGGTTGGTTGGTTTGGTTTGGTTTTTTGTAGTGTTTTAACCTGGTTTTGGTATCAGGGTAATTCTGGCCTCATAGAATGAATTTGGAAGCTTTATTTCCTCTTTTATTTTTTTGAATAGTTGGAAAGAATGGGTATTAACACTTTCTAAATGTTTACTAGAATCCACCTGTGAAGTCTTCTGGTCCCGGACTTTTGTTTGTTGGGAGTTTTTTTACTACTGATTCAGTTTCACTGCTGGTAATCATTCTGTTCAAATTTTTTATTTCTTCCTGATTAAGTTTTGGGAGGTTATATGTTTTTAGGAATTTATTCATTTCATCTAGTTTGTCCAATTTGTTAGTATATAGTTTTCTATAATCTCTTATAATCCTTTGTATTTCTATAGTACTGGTTGTTATTTCTCCTCTTTTGTTTCTGATTTTGTTTATCTGAGTTTTCTTTCTCTCTCTCTCTCTCTCTCTCCCCCTCTCTCCCCCGCCCCCTCTCTCTCTTTCTCTCTTTTTCTCTTTCTTATGGTTCTGGCTAGAGGCTTATCAATTTTTCTGATCTTTTCAAATAACCAGCTCCTGGTTTCATTGATCTCTTTTATTGTTTTTTTCTATTTCGTTTATTCTACTGGTTTGGGGTTTTGCTTGTTCTTCTTTTTCTTGCTTTATTAGATACAAAGCTAGGTTGTTTGAGATTTTTCTTGCTGTATAATTCTTTCATAGAACAGCTTTTTCTGCATCCCAAAGATTTTGAACCATTGTGTTATCATTTTTATTTGTCTTTATGTATTTTTTTATTGCCCCTTGATTTCTTGGTTGGCCCATTCAATGTTTAGTAATGTTATTTAACCTCCACATATTTGTTTTCTTTCCAGATTTTTTCTTGTGAATCATACCTAGTTTCAAATAGTTGTTGTCAGAAAAAAACTGCATGATATGATATCAATCTTTATGAATGTGTTGAGACTTGATTTGTGGGCCAATATGTGATATATTCTGGAGAATGTTTCATGTGCACTTGAAAAAGAAATGTGTATTCCACTGCTTTTGGATGGAATGTTCTGAATATATCTGTTAGATTCATCTGATCCAATATGTCACTCAAAGCCACTGTTTCTGTGTTGATTCTCTTTATGCACGATCTATCCGTTGGTGTAAATGGGGTATTAGAGTCCCCTACAATTATTGTATTACCATAAATTTTTTCTTTATGTCTGTTAATAGTTGCTTTATGTAATTTAGGTGCTCTCACGTTGGGTGTGTAAATATTTATAATTGTTATATCTTCTTGTTGGATTGTTCCTTTTATGATTATGTAGTGTCCTTGTTTGTCTTCTTTCAGTCTTGACTTTAAAGTCTATTTTGTCTGCTATGAGTATCATTTTCCCAGATTTCTTTTCATTCCATTTGCATAAGTACTTTTCCATCCTTTCACTTTCAATTTGCATGTGTCTTTAGGTCGAAAATGAGTCTCTTATAGGCAGCATATAGATGGTAATAACCCAGTTTCTTAAATGGACTAAGAAGTTGAACAGACATGTCTCTAGAGAAAACATACAGATGACCAACATATGTAAGAAAAGATGTTTATTGTCACTAATGATCAGGTAAAATGCAAATCAACATTTCGGATCCCTTCCCTGACTTATAAGCAGAGCTCAACTGTTATCTTTTTTGTTTTCATTCCATATAAGACTGTATTTGAATAAAGGGCTTGATTGCTGCTGGAAGGGCTAATGTTGAAATCCTGTATCTGCCAGTTTCTGAATGAGTGAACTTGAGCTATTCCCTTCACTTTCCTTTAACTGCCTCTCCTGGATGCAGTGAGACATGTCAAGCACCTAACACAATGCCCAATCCACAGTTGGTGCCCTATGAATGTTGATTCCCCACTTTTCTTATCTCCCTATAAAATCCTAAAGGCATCTTAAAGGGGGTCCTTGATGATATGACACCATAATGCCAAAGGAAAAGACTTTTGCTTTTCTTGCTAAAAGGGACAGCAGTCATCTGGCACCATTCCTCACTTCTTTTTGCCTTCACACACAGACAGGTGGAGTGGCATCTACATTGCAAACACGAAAGAAAGGCCAAAAAAAAATACAAAAATGGTGCCAACCCCATATCTCCATTCTGCTGAATCAGTGGCACTGGATGCTGTATCAATTAGAGTGCCAGTAGGAAACAGGTGGCACACTCAGAAAGTAGCTAAGCAGAGTTTAATAAAGGAGCTTCTTAAAATGGTGTGGACAGGACTGAGATCCAAAAGGAATAATGAGAGCCCAGGACCCAGAAACACTGAAAAGTCATCACAATCCAAGGCTTGAAGGGGAAACAGAAAAAGGTGTTATCAAAGCAGGCCTGAACCAGAAGAGAGAGGAGAGGCGCTGGCCCACAGGAGCTGTGTTATTACATAAAAGATCCAAGCTTCAATCCAACTTGGCTCAGCAGGGAGGAAAAGAAATATCCCAACTTCTCTGTCCTGCTTGCTTGATATTTCCAACTGTTGCCATCCATCAGCCAAACTCAACCTGAAGTCCAAGGGCAAAAGAACACAGATGTGTTGAGAAGTCAGATCTGGTGTATTAATTAAGAATATGCAAGTTATGACCTGCTGAATGAGTGGGCACAAGCCACTCACACAGGGTTGGCAGGTAGCTTCCTCAGCATCCAAATACACTCACACAAAGGAGGTAAAGTCACAAGATTTATTACTTGCAAGTTCCGGAAACAGGGCAGGGGAGGGTGGGGGCATAAGAAGCATGGGGAGAGCAGGAAACAGAGAGCAGGGTGGCAGGTGCTTATTACTTACAAGGAGGTTGGGACAAAGGTCACTAAATTTTGAGGGGGCTCAACTCTAAGTGGTTATTTTAAAAGGCATCCCAGGTAAAGCAAAGCAGGAACTTGGGATTGGAAGGATAAGCTCAGGTCCTTATCTAAACGTCCAAACTCTGGGTGTAAGCACAGTTGTAATGCTGTAAAATGCCTAGGCAGCAACTCACTATAGCTGCTTTCTCATCACACTAGGTGACACAGTCCTCAGAGATCAGCCTTACCAAGGTACAAAGAAGGGCAGAGAAAGGTACAAAATGGGCAGAGCCAACTATCTCCAAACATTTTATCATACAACACAAATAAATTCTTATTTCTTAAAACCAACATTAGGTTTCCAAACACACCCTAATTAATAAATCCATCAGAGACAGGCCAATTAAGGGTCTTTGCTTGGTAGAGGGTAGCCTGAATTGAGGCTGGTATGGAGTTCTGCTAGGGTATGGTAGATAGGAATGGAAATGGAGAGAAAAATTCTCAAAGACAAAAATCTTTATTGTCAGATGGAATATTAGAAATAGGGGCAGACTTTAGCATAGTCTCACAAAGATACTCACATTTAGGGTACTCTGTTTTTTTCTGCTGAAATTAACGTGGCAAGCAAAGGTCAGATGCATTTATAAGTAGAGATTTGGAAGAGAGATCTCCAGAAACTGACCCCATGACCTCTGGACTCCAATATTACCTCATCTGGGAGGCCATAAGAGTCTGAAGATTTCACAAAGAAAGGGAGCTGCTAGGTCAGCTGTGGTCCCTTGGACCAGGTCCCCTAAAAACAGCTTTAGGTCTTCAGGTTAAAGGTGTCAATATTAATTTATACTGATCTAGGTCACATAGTAGCTCAGCTGCAGAAATCAGACCCAGGACCCCCATAGGATCATTAAAGGTAAGGATATATGTTCAGAAGCTTTTAAATAAGGTTTCTAGGATGTGGATGACATGGAAATTGAACCATATGAATAACAATGGTTTCTGCACCTGTCACTAGCTAAATTGTTTGGGAGTATATGTTGGGATTTATTTTTTTTTGAAATGATAAACAAAATTTTTATTTATTTTTTTTCAATATATGAAATTTATTATCAAAGTGGTTTCCATACAACACCCAGTGCTCATCCCAAAAGGTGCCCTCCTCAATACCCATCACCCACCCTTCCCTCCCTCCCACCCCCCATCCACCCTCAGTTTGTTCTCAGTTTTTAAGAGTCTCTTATGCTTTGGCTCTCTCCCACTCTAACCTCTTTTTTTTTCCTTCCCCTCCCCCATGGGTTTCTGTTAAGTTTCTCAGGATCCACATAAGAGTGAAACCATATGGTATCTGTCTTTCTCTGTATGGCTTATTTCACTTAGCATCACACTCTCCAGTTCCATCCACGTTGCTACAAAGGGCCATATTTCATTCTTTCTCATTGCCACATAGTACTCCATTGTGTATATAAACCACAATTTCTTTATCCATTCATCAGTTGATGGACATTTAGGTTCTTTCCATAATTTGGCTATTGTTGAAAATGCTGCTATAAACATTGGGGTACAAGTGCCCCTATGCATCAGTACTCCTGTATTCCTTGGGTAAATTCCTAGCAGTGCTATTGCTGGGTCATAGGGTAGGTCTATTTTTAATTTTTTGAGGAAGCTCCACACTGTTTTCCACAGCAGCTGCACCAGTTTGCATTCCCACCAACAGTGCAAGAGGGTTCCCGTTTCTCCACATCCTCGCCAGCATCTATAGTCTCCTGATTTGTTCATTTTGGCCACTCTGACTGGCGTGAGGTGATATCTGAGTGTGGTTTTGATTTGTATTTCCCTGATGAGGAGCAATGTTGAGCATCTTTTCACGTGCCTGTTGGCCATCTGGATGTCTTCTTTAGAGAAGTGTCTATTCATGTTTTCTGCCCATTTCTTCATTGGGTTATTTGTTTTTGGGTGTGGAGTTTGGTGAGCTCTTTATAGATTTTGGATACTAGCCCTTTGTCCGATATGTCATTTGCAAATATCTTTTCCCATTCCATTGGTTGCCTTTTAGTTTTGTTGGTTGTTTCCTTTGCTGTGCAGAAGCTTTTTATCTTCATAAGGTCCCAGTAATCCTATGTTGGGATTTAAAGGCCAAGTAAAATAACACTTCTTTGTCAAGTCTGGAACTGACTGAGAAATAAGAGCCAAGAGACAGATATATGGAGATTAACATGTCAGTTTTACTTTTGGTAAAGCTGATTGCAGAAGAGGGCTTTAAGTCAATGGTCTTCATGGGCATCCTGAATCAACTTCAGAAATATTCTTCCTGCTCCACCATTAGCTGGTTTCCAACCATAGACCATCCCTTTAAAAGCAAAACCTGCCTAGTAAACTTTCCACATTCCTAGGAAAAGCCCAAATATACCCTCTATGCAGGTCAGTAGTTTTGAGAGAGCTCAGGAGGTTTGAGGGAAATGATTTCCATTTCTTGCCTTAGGCTCACCAATCAGATAAGTCACTCACTCTGCCTCAGATAGGTGAGGAAGCAGTAGTGGAAGCTCCTTTTGGCAATGGAGTTTAAGTGGCTACCCTTCTGTTGACTGTTATGGCAGGGATGGGTGTGGTGGGGGAAGTCATTTTCCCTACAATATGGAAAAGTTTAAAGTCAGATCCTCACAGGGCTTCATGGTGAATTTTGTTCTCAACACAATCAGGGGGAGTTCACTTTACCAAGAATTAACACAAGCAAATAGACAGGAAGGAAACTATGCTTATATCAATGCATTAGTCTGTGTCATAAATGGGTAACTGACTTAGAGAACACTAGAAGTGGAGGCAAAGGGAAATGTACTTATGATATAAAAGGCTTCCTAGACAACCATAGTCCACTGGGACAGGGGGAACATGTATCCACAGGGGGAACATTTGAGAAGTGAATGGAGGAACCACAAGTAACACCAAATATATTCATGTCCCCTGCCATCCCCACCCCAGAATGACACCAACCAGAAGTTAACTGGTGGGCTTTTTCTCAGGGGTTGCCTGCCCTTTGACTTCTCCTCACTACTGTTGTCAGGGGACAGTGGGCTTGTGTGAGTGCCTGATAAGGGTGAAAGTCTTGGCATGTGCTTGGAAAGATGTCTGTTCCTTCTGTGGGTGTAAGCTTTGTGCTAAGAGTTAGCCGAAAATCTAGACAAAGCAAGAAAATTAATAAGTGAACAACGCTAACAAAGTCCTTATCAGAAAGCTAATTTTAAAAGCTTGGATGATTTCTTATTGATGACATGTTTCTATACTTCTACTCACCTACTTAACTATCAGCCCCCAGGAGGAATTAAACTGTGGTGGAAAATGAATGGGCTACAGGAGATTGTTCTCCATGGATAATGCCGGTCAGGGCCTACCACTGTTCTGTTTACTGTTAAGGCCAGTGGACTGCCCATAGAAGTGTCCCATGGAGGAATTCATTAGCCCAGGACCCGGGCCAATGTGAAACTAGACTCGGCTCACAAAGTTGTAGTCTGTCTTTTCTGATATCATTCTACCACCAATAACTTGCTTTACCCCCCAGCCCCAAGGAGGTTCTCATCTTTCCCCAGTAAGGGATCCTGGGTTGCACATATAAGCCCATTTTTCTGCTTCCCTAGCACCAGGTAATTTTGAGCATGTTTCCAGCTGGATCTGGGCTTTCCATCAGCCCGGGTCAGGACTTAGGTCTTAAGGGTCTAATTCTCAGTCTTTGCAGAGATTTCTGGAACATAGGAAGAACTGAGTTGTCACCAGCTCTTTCAGCTTGTCCAAGGTTAACATTCTTGGTTGAAACATTTCTTTCAAAAAATAATCAATTTTTACATTGCAACTGTTAATATGGAGATCAGAAATAGTCTTTGCCACTTTTATTGCAGTGATTTCCATGGGTTCTCATGGCCTAGAACACAAACAAAATCACACCTTCCATAGGGTTTCCAACTTTTTATTTTGTTAAATAAGAATAACTTTTAAAATGACTGCCATTTGCCTGTCACTGTATTTTGTGAAAGAAAGGATACTTAATCAGAATCAAATAATGAGGGATATTCCTTTAAACTGACTAAATTTAGCCTTATGGGGAAGAAGCAATATTATCTATCATTGCTAAATTTTACTGAAAGCCAATGAAAACTTTGTTATAGTCTGGTTTTTGTGAACCACTGCTCTTCGACATTAGGTTAAAAATACACAGATAGTATAGAATACAAATGACTACTTACACATAGGAGGAAGCAGAACTAATAATATACATTTTTATTCAGACAAGTTATTTACAAAACCTAGACTCACATCAAAATACTTACAACGCACCAGTGGGAGGAAAGCTGCTTCGTAAGGAAGACAAAATTATAAATTTTTTTACAAAGAGAAATTATACAACAGTACAAACTCAAATAAAAGCTAAAAACCAATTCTAATGCTACACATCAAAATGAACAGCTTGCATAAAATTCAAAGGGCACAGTTAGCAATAAATTTTCTTCATTATAAAGCCAATGTTTTTCCAGCTGGTAGAAGCAGATTTTGGCTAACAAAATTTTCAATAAATTAAAGTAAAGAAGCTGAAAATGAATGGAGAAACAATGCTAGCAAGGTCCTTTTCAGAAAGCATGTTTTGAGAACCTATACAATTTGATGTTTATTTATCTTAATAAATATATTCCGCTCTGACACCCCTCCCAATTCTTCCCCTCTCTCCGACAGCAAACACCCATCCATCATCTCCTAAAAGAAATTTATCCATAGTGGAGGATAAGTCACAGTTGTATCATTAAGACTATGGCCTCATCCCTAGAATATCAGCACTGCAAAACAATACAACAGTGACTGGTTCAAAATGGTTCTGGAAGTCCCTTTTAGGTACTGAAAGATGGAGATTTTTACTTTAAACTCAGAAGCAAATTATTCAGAATTAATGTTTCTGTGCACATACATTTAGTTAATAAGTATTGATAGGTATCGTGGGGCATTCAAAAACGAACAAGACATAGTCTCAGCCCTCCAAGAACTCAAATGTAGCAGTTAAATGATACACAGTCCTCCTTGGAGGCCATTAGAGTAGGCCCAGCACTGGGCTACCACACAGGCAGATCAGACCTGTACATAGGACAACAAAGAAGGGCCACTAATAAAATAATTTCTTTAAATTTCATCTTTCATTGTATCTAGTTTTACTTTCAGAAAATCTAGAAAGAGTTTATTTTAATTTCAATTCTTTTCCAGCAGGATGATAAACAATGGAAGGCAGTAACTGTACCTTGCACAGGACATCTGTATTATAAATCAGTCCTTCATGTGTAATTTCTCACTGATGTTACTTGCTGTCATGCCACATTCAGTTATGAACCATCATATTCACAATCATTGATAAGTCAAAAAGACACTTTGGCTTCAACTTTGGAATATCACCATGTGATTCTTATATAATCATCTTTTAAAAAGAGACACTTTATTTCTTTACTATCCCAAGACAGGACAGAGAGAAGGGAAAACCTTTAAATGTTCCATAAACAGCAGCTTCTCTCCTTCTTTCAGCAGTTAGCCTCCTGGCTGTGGATGTGAAGTTGATGGAGCTGTATGCAGATCCTGCTGTTGGGGCCCATGCCAGGACCAAGACAAGATCTCTAGAAGTGAGCCAAGCAAGGCATCACTGTTTTCAAAGCTCCCCCAGGTGATTCTAAAGTGCAACCACTGTTAAGAACCCATCTTATTGATGGTTCCTCTACCATCAATTGTAGATATTAATGGTTCCTCTACCCCACACATCCCTTCTGTCAAGTTCACTCTGATCTGACAATAGGTTGTTTTGACTTTGCCTAGTATATTCTCTCAAATCCATAAACTTCAGTGCCAACATTTTTAAGGTTAAGAATTATCACACAAATATTTTGTTGTTCTATTATTCATGTAATATATTTATAGTGGATGTAATGTTTTCATGGGGTAATAATAATGAGAAAGTATCCAGACTTTTTACAGTTCACATGCAATGTAATTTGTCTTAATAGAACTTTTCACTTTAAGTGGCACTTCCCTAAAATGAAATCTCAGCCAACCGCACTTTTATTTCATTCCTCCCACCAACTGCTGTGTGTAGCCCAGTGCTAAGACTACAACTGATAAGTTGGTATTGAACGGATGATACTCTTAAATCATTTTTCAAGTTAAAAAATTAAAATTAGGGTATGAAACTCATTGTACCCAAAGTGATTCTCTTATTTTCCCACAACTGCTTAAAACTAGATTCTTCAACTTCCTTTATTTTTTATTTCTTACCCTTTATTCGTTCACTCACTCAGCAAGCTAAGAGGAATGTTCTAGATGCCTGTGAGCTAGCTAACAAAATGGAAAGATGGAGAAACAGCTATCCCCACTCTCCCTGTCTTATCCACATGGCCTGATTAAACTGAACACAGCACCAACCTTTAAAGAAGAGAAGGATAGAGACCTTCATATTTGCAGTGAATAAAGAATGAGATGACACTAACATGTGTGCCTCCCTTTTTTTACCCCACCCAGGAAATGGACAGCTGGTCAAGGATATGGTATTAGTCACTCCTCTAAAACCTTGCTTCCTTTCTCCCCTCACCCAACCCAGGATCCAAGGGAGCATCAAAGGTATGGAAGACCCACTTAGGTCTTCTAGCATCACTCAAGCAAAAAGGGTATACCCAACACCACAGTGCTATCTCATGGCTTAGGGGTCTATCCTTGTGGGACACTTCTTCCCTGGTATTTCTCAGAAGCACAATCTCTCCCCATTAGTCTACCTCTTCTAGACTGTTACAGCAAAGAAGAGAGATTATTTTTTCATTGTATTTTTTTCCCTAACATCTGCTTATTGAAAGCAGAAGGGGCGCCTGGGTGACTCAGTCAGTTGAGCATCCGACTCTTGATTTTGGCTCAGGTCATGATCCCAGAGTCATGGGATCAAGCCCCGCATCAGGCTCTGCACTGAATGGGGAGTCTGCTTAAGACTCTGTCCCTCTCCCTCTGTCCCCCACTCTCTCTCTAAAATTAAATAAATTTTAGAAAATCATTTTAAAAGCAGAAGACTATTGTCTCAACTGTCTTACATCGTTAGCAAACAAAAATTACTAATATTAAAATTTAAAACATTTAATTATAACATAAATACTAAAAATTAAAACTAAAAGACAAAGCTTAGTGACACTAAAAAAAATACAATAGCTTAGTACTGAAAACTAAAACATTCTTGTTGCCAGGTCTTGGGATTAATTGCTTCATTACTGTAGCACAAAACAGTTTGGCACTTGTTTTATTTTCTTGCCCCTCAAGCTAAGATAATTGCAGTCGGAAACTGAGAAATCTTTTATCCAGATAGATGCTAGACATACACAGACATCAGAGAACAGGACAGACAAAGCTCTCTCCTCATGGAGTCTGGAAACCAAGAGTTCCTAATCTTTCCTCCTTTCTTATTCCTCATATCACTCAGGGTTGATCTTCCTGAGCCTGCCACCCAGATCCACTCCCCTTCATCCTCTCCCATTGCCTCAGTTTAGGCATCATCATCCCTAGGCTGCACTGTGGTAGTGACATTTGCTAAATGCTAACTGTTCTAATCATGAGCCTGAATGATCATCATCTGACTACCTTTTTCCTTATAAAAGACATACATCGAGGGTTTTGTTTGGGTACAGGGAGTACCATAGGACTAAAAAGTGAAGAAGGATAATAAATGAGTTAATGTACTTTAGTAGAAAAATGGCTTATTAAATGATTTCTTTATTGTTGAAGCCTTTGCTCTATAGTCAATCTGCAAATCTAGAATACAGAGTGAAAGACATAGAGAAACAGTATGTTCCAATGGGAAATACAAATAATTCAAAGTTCAGAATCTAGTCAAATGCCATGCACACATTGATGTTTCAGCGTACAATACTACCTTGCTCAAGAAAACTCAAACTAGACGCTTCTGATTTTTTAATAAATTTTGTATGATTTTGAATTAAAAACTGTTAGAAGTATTAGTTCAAAACAGAAAAATATAACCAAAATATTTTTACCCTACTTTTCAAGAAATAAATTTTTCCTCATATCCCAAAGCCCACATTTATCAATAGGGATGAAATTCTTCAAAGGAAGGATAATTCAACAGTACTTGAAGTTCTAGCTAATGCATTAAGACAGGAAAAGAAAACAAAAGGTACACAGATTGGGAAAGAAAAACTAAAATTACCTTTGTACACAGATGACATGATGGTCTATGTAGGATAGCCCATAAACTCAAAAAGAAAGTCTCCTAGAACTAATGAGCCATTATAGCAAGTTTGCAGGATACAAGGTTAATATACAAAAGTCAACTGCTTTCCTATACACCAGCACTGAACAATTCTAACTTAAAATTGAAAACAGAACACCATTTACATTAGCACCAAAAAAAGAAATGAAAAACTTAAATATAAATCTAACAAAAATATGTGTGGGATCTGTATGAGGAAAGCTAAAACATTCTGATAAATGAAATAAATAAAAGATGAGGAGAGATATTCCATGTTTGCTGATTGGAAGTCTCCGTGAATATTAAGATGCCGGTTCTTCCCAACTTGATCCATAGATTCATGCAATCCCAATCAAAATCCCAGCAAGTTATGTTGTGGATGTGAACAAACTGATTCTAAAGTTTATATGGAAAGTAAAAGACTCAAAAGCACCAACACATACTTAAGAAAAAGAACTATGTTGGAGGTACTACCCAACTTCAAAACTTACTATCCAGCTGCCATAATCAAGCCAACATGGGACTGGCAAAACAACAGACAAACAGACTGATGGAACAAAATAGAGAATCCAGAAATAGACGCATACAGTCAACTAGTATCTGACAAAGGAGGAAATTCAGTTCAAAAAAGAAAGAACAGTCTTTCAACAAATGATGCTGCAACAATTATACTCCCATATGTAGAAAGACAAATCTAGACACAGATGTTATACCTTTCACAAAAAAAAATAACTCAAAAGTGATCACAGGTCTAAATGTAAAATGCAGATTATAAAACTTCTTGAAGATAACATAGGAGACAATCTAGGTTGGGTTTGGGTTGATGTTGGGTTTGGCAATGAGCTTTTGGGCACAGCACCAAAAGCATGATTTATTTTAAAAAATGGTAATAAATTGAACTTGATTAAAATTAAAAACTTCTTCTCTGTGAAAGACACTATTAAAAGAGTAAAATTCAAGCCATAACTGAAAGACAATATTTACAAAACATACCTCATAAAGAACCTGTGCCAAAAAAAATTATAAATAAATGCCTTGTATCTAAAATACACAAAAAACTCATAAAAACTCAGTAATAAGAAGACAAACGACCTTAATTTTAAAACAGACAAAATCTGAAGAGACATGTCCCAAAGAAATAAATAGATAGCAAATAAGTATATTGAAAGGTGCTCAACCTCACATGTTATTAGGGAATTGCAAATTAAAAGAACCATACTCTACTACATGATATACTGTAATAATATACTACACCTATTAGAATAGCTAAAATCCAAAAATGTCACAAATATCAAATTCTGGTGAGGCTGTGGGACAAGGGGAATTCTTAATCATTGCTGGTGGGGATGTGAAGTGGTACAGCCATTTTGAAAGACAGTTGGCAATTTTTTACAAAGCTAAACATAATTTTATTATACAATTCAGCACTACTCCTAAGTGTTTACTCAACTGAGCTGAAAACTTACGTCCAAATAAAAACCTGCACACACAAATCTTTATAGTAGCATTATTCATAATCACAACAGATTGGAAGGCACCACGCATGTCTTTCAATAGGTGCATGTATAAACAAACTGTGGTACAACAATACAATAAAACACGATTCAACAATAAGAAAAAAATCTTTTGATGTTTATTTATTTTTGAGAGAGAGGGGGAGGCACAGAATCCAAAGCAGGCTCCAGGCTCTGAGCTGTCAGCACAGAGCCCCACGTGGCTCGAACTCACAAACAGTGAGATCATGACCTGAGCTGAAGTCAGTTGCCCAACTGACTGAGCCACCCTGACGCCCCTAAAGCTGTTTTTAAAATTATTAACACTTACTAATTTTTTAAAAGGTTCTTTTAAGGCTTTATTCAATTCTGTGTGAAATAACTTTCTCATCTGTGTGCTAAAGCCTCCATTGGAACTGGTCACTGAATTTATGCCTCTGTATCAGTGAAGAAAGCAGTTTATGGCACAGTATACTGAACCAAAGAGGGTTTGGCTGGGGGATGGGAGCGTGAATGTTCTGAGGGAATGTGAACATCAGGAAGAGAGATGAGACACAAGAAAAGTAGACAGCTAAGCATCTCAAAACTGTCCTGGGGCCACAGACATGAAAGTTCTCTATTTTTAAATGTATTAAAATAATTAATAAAATATAAGATAATATACGAAAAATCATTCTGAAAGAGCAAATAGTCTCTCTCTTGTGTAAGTGGCCAGAAGAAACTCGTTTGCCAGCTACTTACTGAGTACCTGAGGCCTGTTCACTTTCTCCTCTCCTCTCTCCATCCTGATTCAGTGGGAGTCCTCTGTGCTATCCCTGATACTATCACCCGGTGGCCGCCTTTTTTTTTGCAACTGCCAGTTTTGCAACCTTGCAACAATAAAGTGAAACATAAAAAACCTCTAGGGTTACAGTTATTCTACTTAGCAATAAACCCTGAGCCAGTTAAGTCAGGAAAATTCAACAAATACGTCTTAAGACACTATTTGCAAACATTTTCCCTGCTATGGAAGATACAAAGGCATGTATAGCACAACTTGTGACCTCAGATTTAGCATTAAATGAAAGAGATGAGTTGACCTCAAAGAAGTCTTTGGTGTTATAAACCTAAGGAACTACAGAAATTAACTTTATTAATGGAAACAAGAAGACTTTAAACAGGACTCATTTTTGGAGGAAGGTATTTTGAGTGTCCTGGGTTTCAACTTTAGTGAAGGGGTTGGGCTAGAACTATAGATGTGGGAATTTTTTCAGATACCTTATTTTCCCCTCCAAATCTACCCTCCACCTTTTTTCATCTTGCCATCTGTTCTAGGAGCCCAACATGCGCAGATGAACAAGGATCACGGTACCCTTTGGCTTCACCTTGGGTTCCGTTGGCAGGAGACTAGAAGGGGTAAGAAACTGATGTCGGAGTGTATATTCCCTGAGATCCTTCCCTGTGAGGATCCCTCAGACTGGCCATGCCCTTCCCAGAAGGTCACCACTACTCCAACTATTCCCTTCTCTCTTTCTGGATTCCAGTAACCTCTGTTACTGTTCCCGCCTCTGTTTCTTCAGACTTGAGAGATTACAGGGGCAATTCTACTAGCCCCATATTCCTCCACTACCCCTTGAAGTCCCCCTAGACTTCACTCACACCTTTATAATAAGTTCTTTCATAAGTAAACTCTCCCAGAATTATCCTAATTGGAGTATGCCTTTGGTTTTCTCTTGGGACTCTGACAGAATCAAGAGTCGCTGAATAAATAATACCTGCGCCCGAAATAGGAGAATGCAAAACAGAATCACCAGGGAAAACATCACTTCGGAATCCTTTATAACTCAAGAGGAAAAAGAAGCCACAACAAAGGAAACCAACTGTGAGAGAGACTTAGAAAAGGATAGGTCAAAGGGTGTGTAGACTTAGGCCAATCTCCATCCTGGCCCACTCACTGAAAGAGACGTGATAACATTCATAAGAAGGTGAGTATAGATGAAGACAGCTATTTTGAGACTTGATGCCTGAGTCTACATCTTTCCAAGTCATACGTCCTCTAATTTCTCTTACAGAGTGCTTGAGCAGAGACTTAGTAGCTGAGTCTGCCCCTCCCATCATCAGCCACCAGCCACTGCCAGTCACCACCCACCCACCAGGCACACCAGTCAGCCACCCTCGGTCTTGCCATCCTACTCTTCTATAGTGACTCCGCTGATGGATTGAAGGGCTTATTCCCCAGCTGCTGAGAGTCCTGACAGCTGAAAATCCTCAGCCGACAGCCCTCTGTGGAATTTTCTCTGCAATCATTATTACTGAAAATTGCTAGACCAGTTAGAGAATGCTTCAGTGTTCTATGTGATGGTTCTGTCTATGAATTTACTTTTTAGTCTAACTGCATGGGATTTGGTGAGTAGAAGTTGATGCCCCAAATTTGCATTAGAACACAGATTTTCCAGTTGCTGCTAAGTCATACAATAGGAATCAGGGCTTTCATTGCTTTAAGTTGTTAACTAGAAGTGTAAAATGATTCACTTCCAGAATATCTGACCTCAATCTATGTCTTCATAAGAGAAGCATTTCTACTTCTAATACCAGATAATTTCTGCACCTGCCAAAGACCAAGTATCCCTAAAAAGTCTCCCTAGTATTTTAGGATAAACACTGTTCTAACGATAATACATGTAAAAATGTTGACTTATCTGACATTGATATGTCACTGAATGATATGAGACAAAAAGTAATCAGAAGTTTTAAAAGTCTTTAATTTATATATTTATCCTTAAATAACTCATGCGTGATTTAACCTGAAACTCATAACCATTTATTAAGTATCCACTCTGAGTCAGGGAGCATCTAGGCATTTTATATTCATCCATGCATTCACTTAAAAATAGTTATTACTCCTGGGGCGCCTGGATGGCTCAGTTGGATAAGCGTCTGACTTCAGCTCAGGTCATGATCTCACGGTTTGTGGGTTCGAGCCCCACACCGGGCTCTGGGCTGACAGCTCAGAACCTGGATCCTGCTTCTGATTCTGTGCATCCCTCTCGCTCTCTGCCCCTCCCCCACCCGTGCTCACTCTCGCTCTCTCTCTCTCAAAAATAAATAAACACTAAAAACAATTTTTTAATAGTTATTACTTCTTAATCCTCATTTAAAAAAACTTTTGGGTTATTAACTTTCCACTGTTTATTTTTTTGTACTTTCAGTAAATATTTATTGACCACCTACTCTGTGTAAGGCTCTGTGCTAGGAACTGTGTTGCATAAGGTGAATAAAACACACACAATCCCCGTACATCTGGAGCTTATTTGTGAAAGTGACCAACAGTATTAAATATCACACAGTTAAGTGTATAGCTGTGATAAGTGATATGAAGGAAAAGTATATCTTGCTGAGAGATGAAGAAAATAAGGGACGGAGAGATTGAGCAATGTTCTGGCATCCTGCCCCCCTCCGTTAGTGCATGATCTGCTTCATCGCAGTATGGTTGTAGCTGGGCTTTCCCAAGCAGCCCTGCCCTCACCAGCAGCAGCCTGCTGCCCTTCTGTGGGAGGACACCTACCCACCATTGCTCTGCACACACCAGGACCCAAGCAGCTAGTTTATCAGCCTTACTTCTGAAGCATGATTAAATTGGAGAAAGTGTCACCTAACTCTCAGGGCAACATACTGGCCCTGGGACAATAATCTGCCACACTCGTTTGGAGTTTATCTTAGAACAGCCCTGCCATACTGAAAATCCCAGAAGCACATTAGATTAACCCTTTAAAAGGAGTCTTCACTTTATGGCTTACATTACATCTGTCCGTGACCATGAACTTATTCATCTTTGCAGCCCCACGTAGAGGCACTTATCTAAATAAATCTCTGTTGAAAGAGAAAAAGAAAAGAAAGAAAGAGGAAGTGCCAAATATGCAAATATTCTCACAATTATAGGTAAATAAGGGAAAAAAGATACTATACCAACAGGGAGGGTAACTTTCAGGAAAAAAAAATCAGCAAAAATCGAATAATATCAATATTTCTATTCTGAAATAGTTATAAGCTAATTAGAATATAATTAATGTGCAGTAGAAAGCATAAATGCTAACTATAAATACACAGAGATATTCCTCCATTGTACATCAACATCTTTGTAACTGATGGGTGAAATTAATGAGGTTGACTTTGTAAATGCTCCAACATTCCTCAAAAATAAAACCTAGCTTTCCCCATTTTCAGCTTTGCCAGGTAAGTTACATATCTTATTTAATATGAATGTTTAGTCTAGAAACTATCTCTTCCACAGCAAGTTGCCTAGTCTGACCATGACACTGAACAGATAAGACCAACATTCAGAGCATGTGTGTTCTAATGGGCACCTGTTACAAAGCATTCTGCCACATCCCAGACCTGGCAAACTGAGAATCAGGCAAATCATGACTTCTGGGAGCATGATAACATACAAGGCATATCATTAGAATGCTATAGGGTATGTTACACTTGTCCCCAATACATAAAAATATTATTAAATCATAATGAATTCCACCAAGAACAGAAAAAATATCAGCACTTCCTCCGAGTGACCCAGGTTCGTGATTTGTTCATATGAACATTTCCCAATGTATAAACTTGGGAATAGTAACTTAGGGTGACCGTAAAGACTTAAAAATGAAGACTATAAACAATTAGCAAGATTTTCTATTACTTTTATAGAATTTCTTGATAGTTTCCTGGTGAGGAAGAGTAGAGTAATAATCATTAAATTATTTTGACCCACATCCATTTGAAACTAGAGGTTATAAATCTGTGTCAGGCTGTGAAGACTTTGCCATCTGTTCTAATCACTCATGGAAGAATAAAAAATGCAATCATAATATTGGTACTTTAATGAATATTTAGTTTAATAGGAAAGAAAAATGGAATCTTGGTTTATGAAATTTTCTTCTAATAAATTACCATTTGAATTGTGGTACCAACATTATAACTTGTCATAATTTCCTGACATTTGTTTGAAGCTTTACTTGTAAATTAGGTTTTGATTTAGTAGGCAGCAGAAAAATTAGGCTTCAGAATTAAAATAAACAAATAACAACTACAACAAAAAATTCCCATTACATGCTGTATGATCATCTTAAATGCTCCAAGTATTGATGTGATCAGGGTGGGAACTCAACCCAACGGTGACTCAACCCAGAAGGCCGGTGCTCCACAGAAACTGACTCCAATATGAAGATGACACCTCTGGGTAGAAAACGAAATCTCTTTCTCCCCACTGCCAAGGAAATCCTTCCTTCCTTAGTTTCTCTCTGGAAAACGTAGTGTTGAGATGGATTCTGAAGGCTCATCTCAGCTTGGAGGGTGAGGGTCATAACTGTCACTGTCTCCCTTGGTCATGAAATGCTAGCAATGTGATAAATCAGAGTTCTGCCCGTTATGCCATTTCTGGTCTTTTTCCAGAGGAGCTCTTCTGTCCTTGGACGACTTAACCCTCAGAGATAACACTCTCTTGTCTTAGCTGCTAAGAATCACTGGTGAAAAAAAAAATAAATCATCATTCCTTTGGTCCCTACTCTTGAAGTTTACTTTGGTGTTCATAGAGGAAAAGAAAAAAAATCTCCCATTAAATGTTATAAGGTTAAAAAGTGGGATAAAATCTAGTTGTATCTCCTAATTAGGAAAAATGTCATGAAAGCCGAGGAACTCCATCAACTGTCTGAAGTACAGAAAGAGGAGAAATATGCATGATATCCACAGTTATCTTAATCTTCATAATTCTTCAAAGAAGTTATTAGCCTCACTTTACAGCTTACAAAACAGAAGCTCAGAGATATTAAATAAATTCTTTAATGTCTCAAACCTAAAGTATGTGTCTAGGTCTATTAGTGGCCAAATTACAGACAGCTGGGTGAGTCACACACAAGATTTGGGAAATATTTTTGGCAATATGATAGCCCATGGAAGCCGGGTTATACCACACTAGTGCAGTAATACAAGTTTTAATGGTACTCCCTTTACTTCCCCCAAGGAACTAAATGCTTTCTCCTTAGATCTTTTCACATTCTTCTGTTCACTCTTCACCTGGCTAATTCCTTCTGGCCCTCAATGACTCAGCTTCAACAGCATTTCCTCCAGAAAGTCATTCCCAAGTTTCCAAAAATGCACCCTGTAGAATCCAGTAGTTATCTCTGTCACCGTTTTGATAATTGCCTTTTCTCGAGTCTTCACTATATTCCTCAAGGACATGTTCAAGCCTTCTTTGCCCTTGTATCTTCAGTGCCTAATGCAATGCCTAGCCCATAATAAGCACTCACTATTTGTTGCAGGCAATTAAGAAAGGAGGTAACATGTTTTAATCTCAGTATCTGTGCAAAATATTGCCAACCCAAAAAATAAAGTAGCTAATGATTCCTGAAAACTGGAATGGAGTTAATAATCTAATGAGAATTAGTTAAAAATTTAGAGAGTGCCCCAAGCTTCTTTTCAGTATATAGGACCTTTGGGGTCATGAAGTTACTTAAAAGAAGGCCAAGTATTAGTCAAGCTCACAGAACTCTAGAGGAGTTCATTGGTACCATGAGCCCCATAACACAATGAGAGCGAGGTATGAATATCATCTGCCTAGCTCTAAAATGATCCTTTATGAATAAGAAGAAGACCTCTTTTTCTAGTCCCAAATTTCAATTTTTTTTTCTGGTTCCAACTCTCTCCCAGCATGATAAACCACTTTCATACAAAAGGGGTTAGGAGAAAGAATGGGACTGAAATTATTGTAATGGGACTGAAAATCCACTCACAATAGCCTCCACTAGTCAGCAAAAACACAGTATATATTGTTTTGAATGGACATGATCTCTCTCATAAGCCCCAGTATACTGGGGTATTGTCTAATCTCAGTTAATGTGTCATCCAATCTAATAAATAAAACAATCTTTTATTAGGTATCATTCACATTTTGGGTAAAAGCACTCAGTCTATTTTAACCCTGCCTTTTCTCTTATTTACATTCACCACTCCACTCCAAGTTGACATCTAGGTTCACAAGTAGTTGTTGAGTTAATGAGTGGATGAATAACCTCATGCAGGCAGAGTGAAGGGGACTTCATATCCTCACAGTAAACTCCAAACCCTTTCAGGACCCACTGTGGAATGGCTGGTCTGGCATACATATGGGTCACGGTTGACCTGGACCATCCTCTAGCATTCTCCCGGTATCCACTGTTGGTATTTACAGCTTTAAATTTGTGGCCTTTCTTTCTTGACTTCACTAGGGTCTGGTGGAATATTACTGCTCGCTCAGTATATTAGCCTATCACATTTATAGCTTCTGTAAACTTGATGCTTTAACATCTACCTTATACGCATATGCCAAAATATCTTGTTCTAGAACACCCAACTATAAGCCTGAGCTACCTTGCCTTGACCTTCTGACTACCTTGTTGCCCACACAACCCCTCCTCCTAAAGGGGAATCCTCTGCTTGGGGATGGGGGTATTCAAAAATAAACAATAAAACCCAGAGTCCACACCTGCAACCTTCTCCTTTATTGGGTTCTCACACTCTGGACCACTATACACCTGACCTGATCATCCCACGGGCAGGTCCCAGGCAACAAGGGACAGCCCCAATGTCCCAGAGCCTGCTGAAATTACTCAAACTAGCCAATCTTAAGCCTGTTTAGCCTGTCCCTTCCCACATAAAGCACAATAAATGTTCTTGCCCATAGTTCTCTTCCCCTCTGCCTCCTGACCAACCTCATTGCTTTCCTGTGTGGCCCCCAATCGCATGGCATGCTCCCTCCTCTTGAAAACTGTAACAAACTATCTTTTCAATGGCTCTCCTGTCCTAATTTGTTGGCCTTACTATACCTCAAACTTCGTATTAATATACTACATTTAAAAATTTTTTTTTTAACGTTTATTTACTTTTGAGACAGAGAGAGACAGAGCATGAACGGGGGAGGGTCAGAGAGAGAGGAAGACACAGAATCTGAAATGGGCTCCAGGCTCTGAGTGGTTAGCACAGAGCCCGACTCGGAGCTCAAACTCACGGACCGCGAAATCATGACCTGAGCCGAAGTCGGACGCTTAACCGACTGAGCCACCCAGGCGCCCCAATATACTACATTTTAAAATACTAGCTTCCTTCCTTTTGGCTTTCAATGGCTAGAGACAATTTTAAGTCTCTGGTATACCCTCCATGTCCCCCAAACTTGGGTATTCTACCTTCAGCTTCTACTGTGAGGCTACCTTGACCCCTCAGGGGTGTGGGTTGGCCAAGCCAGGTTTTTTTGAGTTTCGACCTAACATTTGCACCACATGGGAATTGAGGGAGACAAGAGCTCAACTAGATTTTCTGTCTGGACACACTGTTCTGTTAGTCACAAATCAGTAGCGGGCACCCTTCATGGGATCCAAAATAAGAAGCTCTGCATATCACCTCTGACTTTGGTATTCTCTCAAATTTTTTAAATTTTTTTTAACGTTTATTTATTTTTGAGACAGAGAGAGACAGAGCATGAACAGGGGAGGGGCAGAGAGAGAGGGAGACACAGAATCTGAAGCAGGCTCCAGGTTCTGAGCTGTCAGCACAGAGCCCGACGCGGGGCTCGAACTCACAGACCACGAGATCGTGACCTGAACCGAAGTCGGCCGCTTAACCGACTGAGCCACCCAGGCGCCCCTCTCTCAAATTTTTTAAAAACATCATATGTACTCTGGCTGAAAGCTTGGAGCAGAGAGTTGTCTTCCTTCTCTTGTCTGCTTTCTCTGTCTCTTTCTCATTGTCCCTTGGGTCCAAGAGAGAGGAGCCTTTCCCACCTTATCTTCCTGTTTACTCTTACACCACTGTTCTAAAATTCTATGCGCAAGTTCTCTAAGCCTGGTGATTGATTGAAAGAAAGAAAGAAAGAAAGAAAGAAAGAAAGAAAGAAAGAAAGAAAATCTAAATCTACTTTCTATTTCTTCTCTTTCTCCCTCTCTCTCTCTCTCTCTCTCTCCCCCACCCAGCCCCTCAAAGGACTCTCTCAATCAGCCAATATCTAGCTTTCTTGTGTATTGCACCATCCTCTCCTGTCACGAAGGTTAAGCCTCATGGCTTAGACTAAAAATGGAAGGGAGCAAGAAAAAGATAATTTAAGTAGGAAATTTTATCATTTTACATTTTCAAAAACATTATTTCTTTTATATCAGCTTGTGATTACCATCTTCAATCTTAACTCATAGGTATGCATCTTAAAATCACGATCCCCTTTTCTGTTCTTCAAGAGTTCCAAGCAGTGAGCATCACTCCCCAGAAACAAAATCCCTCTCCCATATCTAGTATAAAAGATCACCAAGACAAATGCTTCAAATTACAAAGAACATACATATCAACTAAATGAAAAGTGACAAATATTCTATAAAATAGTAGTGTAGGTCATTCATTAGTTGTTCTATTCATTAGAAAAAGAAATACTAGGCACATGACTGTAACATGATACTAGAGAAACTCCAGTTCAGACCTCAATTTTTAAAGCCTTGAAATTTCACCTAATTCTGATTTACACCATCCTCAGAAATAACATTAATATTCCCCCCCCCATTTAATAGTTGAGCCATTGTAATAGTTATAGAAGATACTCTCAAAGGCTGGTATATGAAAGTCATATTTACAACACGTGTCTTTATTTTCTGACAATCTAGGATGATCTTACCCCTCCCAAATATATTCAAATCTGTGCTAAGAGCGTTTTCACACATTACAATCCAGCTATCACCTTCACAATTTTTTCTGCTGAGAACTGTCTAGAAAACAGCTTAGCCAGACTATAGGTGTGAAAACATAAGAAATGTGAGAAAAGTGAGATTTAATATTAAAGCCAAGTGATGAAATCTTTTTTCTCCCCCTTTTTGTGAGAGTGTGTGTGTATGTGAGTGTGAGCGTGTGTTAGTGCACGTGTGTTCCTCTGCATACAGGGGGGGGTCCCTATGTGTGGATTCTTATTCTTGCCTGAGGTGTAAGGGAAAATAACAAGTTTTCCAGAGTTCTTTTTAAAAAAAAAAAAAAAAAACAGGTCCACAGTAACAAGTTGTTTTGGATATGCAAAGCAGAAAGGCTATAGTGAAATACTACAAAATGTTAACAAAGTAAGTATATGATGAGAGATCATTATTGCCTCTACTTTACACATTTTCTGTCATGTTATTCTAAACCATATATTCTTTTAAGCATTGGTTTGAGAAATTTCAGAATAAAAGCTCCCACTCAAGTTTTCAAATGCTGACTTATGTTATTCATGAGGACAGTGCAGGTAGCATGACTTAAGGTTAGGGCTGTACCAACTTTTTTAGGATTAGTTGCCTAAAGCAGGATATGGAAGTTTATTCCTGCCAAATTATAGCATGGAAGCTGGAAATGTATAATGTAGTTGTGGAGACTCTGAGAGCAGAAATCCCAGTTTTACAGACCTTAGTGTATCTCAAGGCAATGTTTTCCAAACTTTAGACAATGACCCATTAAGTGTCCTGAAATCAAGTGAGAGGGTCAGGACTACATTTTTTAATAGATAAAATAGAATATAAAATATTAGAACATAGCCCTTCCAACAAAGGCATTATGCATATATATGTAAACATATGCACACATATATTTATAAATTTACTTCATGAGTTGTGAAGTGAAATATGTCCTTTACTGTAGTTTCCACATGTCTCTCAAAAAAGTTTAGGAAATGTTATTCTAAAATATCTATCTCAAGACCTTATACACAGCAAGTTTGGCAGAGTGGGAACCCCCACACATGCACACACACACAGACACACCCATGCTCAACAGCAACTATTTCTATCCCCTCAGATTTTTCTCTGAGGGAGACGGCATTTTATTAACTTCTCCATTTGCCCACAGGAAGATGAGCTTCTGAAAGCTGGAAACAAGAAGAATAAAATTGCTTTGCAAAATGAAAAGTATTTTGAAGTTCCAGGTCATGACCCAGAGATAGAAGGATCCAAAGAAAAGAGGAGAGAGATGGGGGAAGAACAGTATGGTAGCAGGTAGGGGGTCTGTGAAGGAAGGGCACCAAGGGAAAATAAGTGAGTAAAGAACAGTGTATTTAGCATTCTATTTCAAAATTAACTTCTTTGTGGCTGTGTGCTCTGACATCCTGTTCTGTTCTGTGACCACCTCTGTGACTTGAAAACCACCAGTAAAGTCAGCTCCAGATACAACCTTAAGTAGACAGTATTTTCAAGTTTAAAGAACTGACTCAGGAATGAATATGAGACATCCTCTTCCCAAGGTGCTAGGAGGAGTGACTGTTGGATTTCATCATTATGCAAATATTTGATGAGTGGAAGAGAAAACAGGCTGAAAAGTAATGGCCCCAACATTCTTTCCTGGTCTCTGACTGCTACTTACTGAGAACCTCTTCAAGATAACTTGCTGCACAGATTCAAAACATAGAAACTACAATCTAGGGGCGCCTGGGTGGCTCAGTCGGTTAAGCGTCCGACTTCAGCTCAGGTCACAATCTCGCGGTCCATGAGTTCGAGCCCCGCGTCGGGCTCTGGGCTGATGGCTCAGAGCCTGGAGCCTGCTTCCAGTTCTGTGTCTCCCTCTCTCTCTGCCCCTCCCCCGTTCATGCTCTGTCTCTCTCTGTCTCAAAAATAAATAAACGTTAAAAAAAATTAAAAAAAAAAAACATAGAAACTACAATCTAATACCACCCAGACTACTTCTAGCCAATTACCTCCTTTTCTGCCTAGCTTTGTGACCCATTCTGAACAGTGCAAATCACCCTGCCCATCTACCACCCACTAATGTGCTGAGCGCTCACTCTCTCACTCTCTCTGGAATATGGCTCAGGGGATGGCCTCTTCTGTCAGTGAAGAATGACAATGAAGGAATGGTAGATATGCCTCACATTTAATGAGAAAACACAGAATCATAAAGCGCTACCTCCAGTTTTTAAATCCTAATTTATTCATCTGGCACATAAAAGAATAACAATGAAACGAACGACAAATAAATGACAAACCCAAAGATTTCAGGAACTTCATTTTCACCAGCTGCCACCTCTTTCTCCAACCTTCCCCTCCACTTCAACCCTACAAACTCTACTAGGTACAGGTAGCAAAATAGAAACGAGTGGGTCTCATCTCCTTTTATACCGAACATCATCACATGAGGAAAATCGGGGAAAGCTGCAACATGCTTCAAAGTCAAACAATGAAAATTGGGGAGAAAAAGAAGGACTTAAGAGTCAAACCGAAATCAGCCCTGGAGTCATCAGGAATTTGAAGTGACTCTCCCAAGCGGAAAAGTACACTGAAAGGGATTTAGAGGTGAGTAAATCTGAGTATGCTTGTTTTTATGCCTGGAAGTGAAATTCCCTGCTGCGATGTGGTAGGTATAAACAAGACAGCTTCCATCCCCAAGGCATACGCAGAATAGCAGAGGGCATGAGACATGAATATGAAAAGATCATAAACAATACTTTAAATAATTACCAAGGGTTTTTTCAGATAATAAACATCATAGAAGTTGAGAAAGTGGGATCTGATCTGATCAGTGAAACATAAGTAGACAAGTGTTCAAATTTTTTGAGACGCTACCTGGCTTGTTCCTAGACACCAGACACCGCCATACACGGGCACAGGCATACCATCATCATGACACTCTACCGATGTTTCACAAGAATCCCTCTAAACCTCCTCTCCCTGAACTGGCACACACCAGCTTAACCTGTTATGGCGTTCCATATCAACAATGAGAGGAGAAGAAGAGGGAGTCAAGGGAGGAACAAAATTCAACCAAAGGACTTGAGAACTAAACCTAAGCTACTCTGTGAAGGAGAGGGGCCCAGAGGTTGGATGAGGGGTTGGTAGTAGAATACAGACTCAGAGAAAGTTGAAGCTAGACTCTGAGTTACAGGGAGTAGAGATGCTGGCAGTAGAAACAATAGTTGTGTTGTCCCATGGTCCCTTCTGCCTTAGTTCAGTTTACAAAACCTGCATTCCCTGGGGTTGGGGGGGGCGGGGGGCGGGAGGCTTTGTGCTGTAGGGAAAACCCACAAGCCTGAGACACAGAAATGGTCTTGAATCTCTCCTCTGCCAGTCACTAAATAAAGCCATTAGCTGGCTCTGCATTTGCTTAAAGTTCAGAGACTAACTTCTAGGGCTTGTGCCACCTTCTGTTGCTTCCCCTGCCACTCTCTTAATTATTCCTTCTCTCTACTATTAAGTCATCTGGCTCACTATCCTCTTTCCAACTTGGCTTTATTAAAGACACTTTTTGGTGCCCTTTATGCCCCCTCCCAGGGAAGGCTGAAAATTGGAAGCAGAACTACAGAATCACAGAATGTGAGGAGATAAATGCATCTTAGTGATCAAATGGTCCAACTACCTTAGTCTACAGACAAGGAACCTGAGGCTCTAAGAGCTGAAATAACTTGCCAAAAAGTCACCCAAGTACAGAGCTGCAGAGGCTCAGCACAGTGTTCTTGCCACTGTATCACACTTGTGCCCAATTTCAGGTGAAGCATGTTACAGAATTAGACCCCAAAACCTGAGCCACAAATGAAAGACAAAGTCTAAATCCAAAGGACAGTTGGGTCATTTCCAAGGCAGATGCTCATTTTGAAAACAGTGCTCATATTTGACACTGCAAAACGCTTAGGGTCTGTCTGCATCTACTTAGGGGAAGCAGAAATTCTCCAGCACATCCTTCACCACAAAAAAATGGGCACAGCGCGCCATCTGCTGGATATCTGAACTTCAGGCTAATGGCCACAACTCAGAGGTGTTTTAAGCAGCTCATTTCCTTTTTTCTTTTTTTCAATTACTATTATTTAAGTATAATTGACATACGATGGTATGTTAGTTTCAGGTGTACAGCATATTGATTCAACAATTCTATACATTACTCAGTGCTAACCTTGAGAAGTGTAGTCACCATCTGTCATTACACAATGTTATTACAATACTATTGACTCTATTCCCTGTGCTATACTTTTTATCTCCCTGACTTATGTTTTTCCTACCCAGACTTTTGTACCTCTTAACCCCCTTCACCTATTTTTCCCATCCTCCCCACCAATTTGTTCTCTGTATTTAAGAGTCTATTTGTTTTTCTGTTTGTTTTTTCATTTGTTTTGTTTTTAGACTCCACATATAAGTGAAATCACGTGGTATTTTTCCTTCTCTATCTTATTTTACTTAAAGCAGCTCATTGCTTGTTGGCCACACCCCAAACATGAAGAAATACTTATACCCTTTTTTTTAATGTACACTGATTCATTTTTCCCCCTTAATATATCATGGTGATCTTTGTTAATAACATGGATTGAGGGCATGCTTTTTTTAAATCTAAGCTTCTAAAAAGTTGTATTATGAAACCTTCCAAGTATACACAAGAGAGAATGGTACAAAAAGCTCCCATATAACCTTCCTTCATATTTAAAAATTGTGGAAATTTTTCCACATTGTCTTCTCTATCTCCCCTTTTAACCTTGCTGAATTAAGGTAAATATCAACTATCACATATGTATTCAAACTTCAGTATAAATGTCTCTTAAAATGTGACTTTTTTCATAAACATAATATCACTATCACACCTAACAAAATTATTAATAATTCTTTGTTATTTTCTAATGCCCAACCCACAGATTTCCCTGATGGTCTAAAAAAGTGTTGTATCATTGGTTGGTTCTAATTAGAATCACAAAAAGGATTCAATCCAATTAAATATGTTTAAAATCCATGAGTTCATAGGCATCTAAAGAAAAAAGAGAAAGTCTGCCTACTAGAAAGAAGAAGGGAAGGGATGGAGACACGGAAGGAGGGAAGAAGACAATGAGAGAAGGAGGGAAGGGACCAACGATTTCTTATCAAACAACATTAAAGTAACTAAGCCACAAACTCCTTACTCTGAAATTGGCAACTAAAGGAAAGAATTAAATACATATCCTGCCTTTCCTGAATGAACTGCACTTCAACGTAAATGGAGCTCTATGTGATGAAGGACATTCTTCTTTACGGAAGAGTGCCATCTAATAAAAGAGGAAGAAATGATAGAATTAGAAAATCTTCCTTTTAAGCTCACCAAACTCCACACCCGAAAAACAAATAACCCAGTGAAGAAATGGGCAGAAAACATGAATAGACACTTCTCTAAAGAAGACATCCGGATGGCCAACAGGCACATGAAAAGATGCTCAACATCGCTCCTCATCAGGGAAATACAAATCAAAACCACACTCAGATACCACCTCACACCAGTCAGAGAGGCCAAAATGAACAAATCAGGAGACTATAGATGCTGACAAGGACATGGAGAAATGGGAACTCTCTTGCACTGTTGGTGGGAATGCAAATTGGTGCAGCCGCTCTGGAAAGCAGTGTGGAGGCTCCTCAGAAAATTAAAAATAGACCTACCCTATGACCCAGCAATAGCACTGCTAGGAATTTATCCAAGGGATACAGGAGTACTGATGCATAGGGGCACTTGTACCCCAATGTTTATAGCAGCACTCTCAACAATAGCCAAATTATGGAAAGAGCCTAAATGTCCATCAACTGATGAATGGATAAAGAAATTGTGGTTTATATACACAATGGGATACTACGTGGCAATGAGAAAGAATGAAATATGGCCTTTTGTAGCAACGTGGATGGAACTGGAGAGTGTGATGCTAAGTGAAATAAGCCATACAGAGAAAGACAGATACCATATGGTTTCACTCTTATGTGGATCCTGAGAAACTTAACAGAAACCCATGGGGGAGGGGAAGGAAAAAAAAAAAAAAGAGGTTAGA